>NC_057728.1:69779707-69793831 GCF_004010195.1 Chiloscyllium plagiosum | reverse complement strand
ATTTTGCAGGAGTAGGGTGGGAAGAGGTGTAATCCAGGTAGCTGTGGGAGTCGGTGGGTTTGTAAAAAATGTCAGTGTCAAGTTGGTCGTCAAGCTTTAATTACTCAGAGTGGACTCAGATTTGTTTTAACTCAACCTTTCCTTTTTGCTTACCCATTGAAGTTTTTACAGTCCATTTGCTAAATTGTATCCATATTTTATTCACCCATTCCTTATAAATTTCTTAAAATCATTTTCATTGAAAACTTCCCATAAATCATAAACATATTATACTCTAATGCGGTTGGATTGGTCTCCACTGTGAATGAGCAGATATCGAACAATGTTTTTGTGGTTTCTTTGCAGTGTCAGTTGATGACAGTTACAAGTAGAATTCAATCTCTTTGGATGATGGCATGTTTCTGTGACTGTGAAAATCTGACCATTTATTTGAGTTTACCTAAAAATATACCATTTGGTAGAGGAATAAAGTGGTTTCCTAGATGTGTCATGTATTTATTTTTTTGTAATTAAAACTTAAAACCTGGTGGCCTCTTCATGTGTGTGATATCTCTGAATAGCCTTAACTCTGAAATGACAGCAGATCATAGAATTTAGCTATAAAATAAAACTGCATAATTCCAAGACCTTGCAGCTCTTCAAAGTGTTAGTGATGATAGGGTTGTAGAGGAGATCACAGGAACTTGGATCAGAGAAAATAAAATCAGTAATAGGCCATTTTATCCCTTAAGCCTGTTCTGCCATTCAACATGATCATTGCTGATAGTTTCTCTCAATGCTATACTTGTGCTCTTGTCCTACATCCTTGGATGGAGGATCACACAATCCCTACAGTGCGGACAGAGGCAATTCAGCCCAGCAACTCTGCAGTGCCCTTGAGGAGCATCACGCTCAGACCCAACCCTCTACCTATAACCTTTGCCATGGCTAAATCTGCCTATTCTGCACGTAACTGGACATTATTGACAATTTAGCATGACTAATCCAACTATCCGCACATTTCTGAACGGTGGGAGGAAACCAGAGCACTTGGTAGAATCCCACAAAGACACATGGAGAACATACAAATTCCATCTGATAATCATGCAAAGTTTGAATCGAACCTGGTGCTGTGACTCAGCAGTGCTAACCACTGAGCCATTGTGTCACCTCGAACATTTAGAAATCCAACTAGCTCTTTCTTAAATATTCTGAATGACGTGACTCTCACATTGGTAGAGATTTCCACTACAGTACCGAATTTCATTGGTTCACTACACCCTGTGTTAAGTCATATCTCCTCATCTCAGTCCAAAATGGTCTACTATACATCCTGAAACCATTACCTCTTGTGCCAGTCCGCCAGTCTCTCATTTTAAAATTCTTAACTTAATTTTGAAATCCTTCCATGGCTTCACGCCTTTCTATCTCTTCCAGCCTTACAAACCTCCAAGATATCTAAACTCCTCTAATATGGCTTAATGAGCGGTCTGCATAATAATTGCTCCACTATTCATAACCATGACCTAAGCTCTGGAATTTACTCCTTAAATCTCTCACCTCTATATCTGTATTTCTTCCTTTAAGAAAAAATCTACTCTTTAACCAGACGTTTGGTCATCTGGCTTAATGTCTCCTGACTTGACTCAGTGTCCTGCTTTTGCTTTCCAGCACTCCTGTGCAATGCTTTAGAATGTTTTACTATATTAAAGGCATTGTAAATACAACTTTTTCTTGCTGTTATGTTTTTCTTTTTGCTTTAAGCACAATACATTTGACAGAAGAAACCTTACTCAAAACAGAGGAAATTGCAAAAGTGATCAGTCAGTTGTCATACAGCATAGAAACAAACCCTTCAGCCCACCATGTCCATGCTGACTAACAAGTCTTCTAATCCAAAGTGCCTGTACTTGGTCCAAAGCCTACTGTGCGCTGGCATTTTCAGCACTCAACTGGATGCTTCTTCAATGTTATGAGAGTACCTGCCTCCAAAACGCACTCTGGCAGCATGTTCCATACTTCTACCACCCTCAGGTGAAAACAAAATCCTCAGATCTCCTCTAAACCACTTATTCCTACCTTAAATTTGTGCCCTCTGGCCTTAGATACGTCTGCCATGGGGAAAAAAAAAATCTCACAATCTATCCTATCCATGCCCCTCACAGTTTTGTAAATCTCAATCAGATCCCCTCCTCAGCTGCGTCTGCTCCAGGGAAAACAAATCCAACCTGTCAGTCTGTCCTCATAATAAAGACAGCTGTCTTAACTCACTGACATCAACTTGTTTTCTGTTTGGTCACTTGTTCTGCCAGTGCAAAGGGTATAATTACAGCCTGGTAAATCACAAAAACCCTCCTTATACTCATCTGCACTTTACCGATTATCCATCTGAGTATTTATGCAAAAAGTGTATTGAATGTCAGTGACTTTAGTCACCTCTATTGTCCATAATGTGGTTTTGTTTGGTGCCCCATACCCAGCATAAGACACAAGCCAGTAAAATAGGAGTATAAGTTTGTAAGCCAGAATGAGTGGAAAAAAAGAATCCATTGTCAATAAATTTGAAATCTCTAATGTGATTTTATCAGACGTGTGTCTTAGCTAACTGCAATGTAGTGCTGCAGCCAAGTGCGTGAGTTGGGGTTACATGCTGATTCACCCCAAAATATAAGGGTAGAATATTTATGTAGTTAGATGATACTCCCAGAGTCTCATGTATAGAATATTGGAAATTTGTTAAGGAATTGAAGGATTTTTCAGTTTCAACAGCTGTAAAAAGAGCTGCACCACCCCTTCAGAAGTAATTTTCCTTTTTGTTGGAAAATGAATGAGAACAAAATAGTGCCATTCTGCAGTTAGATTTTGAAGGTCTTGTTTATGGAAGTCCTGTATTGACGGGTAGCTAAATATGGAACAAAGGCTCTTGGACCACAATCTGTAGCAGTCTGTTTTGTCCCTATTCAACTTATTGGAGAATCAGCTGGAGACAATTCAGAATGCAGAATTTTTTCAGCCTTATTGCTGTGGTACAGTCCGTGTTTTCAGATCTCTAGCAATGCTGTATGGGTGAGAGTATTTCAGGCTGCCAGTCTCGAGGGACATGCACAGTTTGAGTGACAAGTAAAGAAAGGAAAATTAGTTGAGATTCCATTAGGGTTTCACCAATGCCCTACTGTAACTCTGGTGAGAAACTGGTCAAGCCTTCTGCTTTCAAATTGCTTTTGACTATTTGTTTGAATGTTAACTTCAATGTTTTAAATGAAAACTATATGCTAATCAGGTGGGATTGTGATTGGAAATGGAAAGCAGGTCACATCTTGTACAGTGAATTGCAAAATGCTTTTTTCTTCTGTTCCTTTATATTAGCACAAGTATAAATCACTGTCTATATCATTTACCCCTCAAGTATTAACTTATTACATTTTTACTTGAGACACTTGTATAAGGATCACACTAATTAGATTACTTACAGTGTGGAAACAGGCCCTTCGGCCCACAAGTCCACACCGACCCGCTGAAGCACAACCCACCCATTCCCCTTACCTAACACTACAGGCAATTTAGCATGTCCAATTCACCTGGACCTGCACATCTTTGGACTGTGGGAGGAAACCGGAGCACCCGGAAGAAACCCACGCAAACCCACACAGTCAGTCGCCTGACGTGGGAATTGAACCCAGGTCTCTGGCGCTGTGAGGCAGCAGTGCTAACCACTGTGCCACCGTGCCGCCCACCGGTGGCACCGGTTGTCAACTAATGTTGACAAACATGAAGTTAAACTAGAAAGGTTTTAAGTTGGAATGAGTTTTCAACAAGGCTGAGAGAAGTTAAAATTTCCTATCTTTTTTATTACAAATGTGAGACCAAATGGTCATTGCTCAAATGCCTCTTTGAATGGAGGTATTTCCTAGAACATTGATGAATAAATCATATGCAAGTTTGTTTAAAGAGAACAAAGTTTAAGACTTTAGCTAATAGATATAGAATGGGCACTGTGGTGAAATGTTATGATTTTAATCATTTAGAATGTGTGTATTACAAAACCTTATTAATTTTTGATAAGTTGGTTACCTGTTGTGGAGAGATTTCTTTCAAATCATGGTTGCACAGTGCAAACATTTTTAATTACTTCTGCTCTTAGTGTTGTGCTTTAATTTATACCACTATGCACACAACAGATATTAAAAAAGGGTTGAAATAATAAAGCTTCATAAAATCCCTATGCGTTAATCACAGAAAGGAGACCAATATATTGTGTTGACATGAAAATGGGGCTGCACTGGCTATAGTGCACAGTGAATAGGCTCAGCAAATGCTCTGCAGACTTGATTTTGTGCCATTGTCTGCTCTGTAATATAATACTGAAAAGTAGTTTATAAGCATTGGAAGACTTCAGCAATTGCTGCCTGGGGACTTGCAATGTTTTGTTTATTGCCCTGTGTAATTTATAGCTTTAGCTCTCCTTTTACTTCTTCCTTTGATTTTCTGCATTGGTTATCTGATTGCTACCTTTCAACTGAAAATTCTACCTTCCTCTTCCTGAATAATTTGAGGTCACTAGGGATATTTTTATTTTAGACAATAGGTTAAATGGCTAATATTGATTTAGCTACTCCTCTCCTGATTTCATTTTCACAATGTTCCTTCTCTAGTCAGAAATTCATGATAAATGCTGCTCTGTGACTAGTGACTAAGAACTGTGTGAGAGTGATCTGTAAAGGCTAGACATCTGATTTAAGCTGACTCTTCCTGTGGGAAAGCAGGTGGGGGATCATTTTAACTTTATGCAACAGTGTAAAATTGATGATAACCAATTGGCAGTCATCTTTACATCTCTCTCAATTTTATTCAACGTTGTCGGCGGCTGCCACAACTTGCAGCATGTCCTGTTTAAGCATTATTCAAATGCTTATTGACTTATTATATTGGCTCACAATTGGACAGCACATTGATTTTGAAATCCTTATCCTTGTTTTGAATCCCTGTGTTGCCATGTCCCTTTCTATCCCTGTAATCTCCTCCAGATCCGGTGTCTTTGCTTCTGTAAATCTGAGCTGTTCAGCAACTTTGATTTTAATTGCTCCATCGCTGTCAGTGGGCCTTGTCTAAGCTGTAGTATTCCCTTCCTATACCTCTCCATCTCACCTCCCTTCTTTAAGACACTTTTAAAAGTCACCTATTTGACCTTTTTGTATAATAGTCCTAATTTCACTTTCCATGGCTCAGCGTAAGATTTTATTTTATTTTGCTCTTATGACTTCTCTTGAATGTTTTATTGCATTACAAATGATAAATACA
The DNA here is from genome assembly GCF_004010195.1 of Chiloscyllium plagiosum. Classification (NCBI taxonomy): domain Eukaryota; kingdom Metazoa; phylum Chordata; class Chondrichthyes; order Orectolobiformes; family Hemiscylliidae; genus Chiloscyllium; species Chiloscyllium plagiosum. Next base: position 69,788,554 of record NC_057728.1, on the reverse strand, counting down.
TGTAGGTTGTAATCACCTACAATCAAAATTACCCTGAAAAATTTAAAACCCTTCAGAATTTCAATTTAAAAAAAATGTCCACATCTACAACATTTGTTTTAAGTTCAACTGAATTGTATAGATTTCACAGAAAACAGTGTGCTGTGTGTTAAACATGGTATAAGGATGAAAATCCATTTAAAAGCTACATGCAATTTTGAAAGGAGGGAAACCCTTTTACAAATTAAAAAATAGTGTCAGATGTTTAACCTCAGATTAATAATGCCTTAAATTCACTGAAATTTGCTACTACTGGAACTGTCAGTTTTCCCAATCAGCCATGAATTTTAATTTAGTTGAGCTGATGCATTGGATACTTCAGTACTGGCAGCATTTGTTACAACCTGTACTCACTCAGCAAATCATCCAAAAATGTTGGTGGTTGGCACCTTCCAAATATAATGTAAAATATTTAGGAAATGCTAATGTTCCATAACTATAATATCTGAGAAATATTGCCTTGTGCCTGTGATGGATATCTGTTCATTTTCTTTAAATAGATTCAACAGACAGAAGATAAAATTGGCAGCACATCCATGATCTTACCAGCAACTATTAAAATACTAACCCTGATACACAGATTAAGACTAATCCCCGTGGTTACAAACAAGAACATCCTACTATATTTGTTTTACTGTCAAAGACTTTAACAATTGTGGTAATGATTTGGCTTTCTTGAAGTGATTAAGAGCCTTTTCCAGGCTGAAATCTGTTTTGTAGGTAGAGTTGTTTTTCATACCTTCCAATTGTAGACAGGTCTGCAATTGGAAAGCTGTCAAATCTGTTTGCAAAAATGTGAGTAATTAATTGGTAGTGTCCCTATTTTAACATTTTGGAAGTTTTCACACATTATGTTTTTGTATGTTTATACATAAACGCTTAAAAATGCACACAAGGTCAGAAATAATACTTGGACAGTATTTCTTTACCAATGACTCAAGGATTTGTGTAGTAAAATCCAGTTTGTAAAAAAAAAAATCATAGCAGTCAGCTAACGTTTGGTAAATGTTATTTGAAAGATATCTCCCTCTGCTTCATCTCCTCTTCCTTGTCATTCCACCTTCCAATATGCTTTGCTGCAACTAGTAACCAAGAGAAAAGCTGATTTGAATCTTTCTTTGAATCCACATGAATCCTACTTTAAATGAGTGAGAGAACCTGAAAGAACACGTTTTCCCCCCTGGAAGGAGGTTACTGGTTTCTGCTTAGTACATCCCTTAGTATGTTGGTGAGATTGCAACCTTATTTGGAGTGCATATTGGGTGTATGGACAGAATTGCACTGTTTTTTGGCTCTGCATATTGTGCTGACCTTTTTTGAAGGGTTTCTTGAAATGAGGCACAGTGAGACCCAACTGTATCTTACCCAATGTGCCTCATTAACTACCTACCTTATCCCTTTGGCAACCCCTTCGATCTCCATGTCACCATGTACAGTTCCCAGAACAGCTCACCAATCAATGGACATTTGCTGAGAAACTGGCATCACTTGTGCCCATTGGGTGAAATCTTTAAAAGGCTGATGTGCACCTGGATAAGTACTGCAGCTCCCTTACACAGTTCCTCACATTTGCGGTGGATATGGCAGACTTGGGATCATTAGTGTCCCACTTTGCAGGCAGGATCCTGGAGGATCTGCTAGAAAGTGTGTTAGCCAACATCCAGTCCTCTAGCATTTCACCTGTGATGATCCAAATATCTCAGCAAGGGGCCCAACAATCACTCCCCTCGCTTCCTATAGAGTTCTAGTGTACAGCTGATCAGATCCTGGGGATTTATCCGCCTTTGTACATTTTAAGACATCCAGCACCTTCTCCTCTGTAATATGGATATTTTTCAAAATGTCACCATCTATTTCCCCACATTCTGTATCTTCCATGTCCTTCTCCATAGTAAACACTGATGCAAAATACTCATGCAGTATCTTCCCCCATCTCCTGCAGTTCCACACTTAGAATGCCTTGCTGATCTTTGAGGGGTCCTATTCTCTATTTAGTTACTCTTTTGTCCTTAATATATTTATAAAATCCTACTGCAGCTGCCTTATGGAAACTGGCAATTAACCATTTTATGAATGCTGATACTCAGAGCTGATTCCTGCAGGTGTGCAGTTATTTGGATACATCATAGGTGATTCTGGAGCGAATTCTGGCTGCCATCTGTGAAATTCAAGTCACAAGGCATGGGTGAAATCCATCACAATCTGCTCCTTTTTCCATAGAATCCCAGTACTTCGGGGAAATGGAAACATACAATAATGAATGTGCTGTCATTGTACGCCTAACTTTGCTTTTCCACTGAGGTGGATACTTGGCTGAACTACTGTCATGAATTTTGCAAGCAACAAAATTGAAACTTAGCATCCTGCTTTATACAGTCTCACTCAAAAACTATTCCCACTTGCCCTGATCTTGAATCTGATTTAATCATGTTCAAATCCTAGGGCACAACCCATCAGGTCCACTGGGCCTTAACTATTTACAGTCATAGAATCATACAGTACAGAAGAGGACCCTTTGACCTCCAGGTCTGTACCTCCAAAAGTACACCACTACCTATACTAGCCCCATTCTACAACACTATGCCCATAGTTTTGAATATTTTGACACTTTAAGTACGCATCTAAGTACTCTTTAAATGTTGTGAAGTTTCCCATTCTACATTCCAGACTCCCCCTACCCTCTGGGTGAAAATGTTCTTTCCCTCAAAATCCATTTAAACATCCTGCATTTTACTTCAAAATTGTGTTTGACGCTTCAATCTAGAGGAACAGATGCTTTCTGTTTCCTGGCAATGCCCTTCATGATTTTATACACCGCCATCAAAGTGCTCTCCTCTGCTGCAGAGAAAACAACCCAAGCTTATCCAGCTTCTCTCCATAGCTAAAATACTGCATCACAGACAACAACTTGGTAAATCTCCTTTTGTACCCCCTCCAGTGCAATCCCATCATTCCAATAGTGTGCTGACCACAACTGCGCACAGTACTCCAGTGTGGCTTAACCAAACATCTCAACAGCTCTTATAATCTATGCCATGACTGAAAAAGTGTCCCATCTGTTGTCTTAATGACCTGTCCTGGCATCTTCAGGGATATGTGGACAAGCAGTCCATGATCCCTCTAATTCTCTGACCTTCTTGTGCCATGTAATACTCCCTTCTTGTTCCTTCTTCCAAAGTGCATCAAATCAAAACCAATCTATGGGATAGAAAATATTATAAGTAAAATTTGCAAATGATGGTAAAATAGGTGGGAAAGTAAGCTGTAATGCAGAGATAAGAAATTTATAAATGGATATGGATAGGTTATGTGAATGGCCCAAAATTTGGCACTCAAAATTTAACAGAGGTAAGTGTAAAGTTATGCATTTTAGTTGGAGGTAACCAAAAGGCAAATTATTATTTAAATGGGAAGGAACTTCAGAGTGCTTCAGTGCAGAGGGTGTCCTCTGACATGAGTCACAGAAAATTAATATGTACGTATTACAGGGAAAATGGAAGCTATATGGAATTTTGACATTTATTGGTAAATAAATAGAGTACAAAAGTGGGATAGTTTTGTTGTAACTGTACAAGGCATTAGTGAGTCCGCACCTGGAGTATTGAGTATACTTTAGCTCCTTACTTGAGGAGAGATGTAGTTGTTTCAGGGGCAGTTCAGAGGAGGTTTACTGGATTGATTCCAGAAATAAGAGATTTGTCTTATGAGAGAGATTGAGCAATTTAAGCCTGTACTCTGAGTACAGGTCAGACTAGTCATGCCAGTGGGCTGATTGGAGAGATCAAGGATTCAGAGTCTTTAAACTGGTCAATCTGGACTCATGAGTGTTTGGGATATACATCAATGGGAGTGCTTGGAAGGATTAGGGCTGGTGGACGGTCATTGGGATGAGTCGCCAGAATAATTTAACATCTAAGAGGCAGTATACATGGACCTGAAGATGAAGAAAGTGGTGATCTGAATCAGAGAGATTGAGATTGCTTGTTGGGGAGTGTTTCTTTGTGAGCATCAATGTCAATGGAAAGTTTTAAAGAGCTAAGAGATAATTTGGGCACGGGGAACACCAGTGGGGGATTTGTGAATACACAAGATTGGGTTGACGAAGATTGTGAGAGTCAATAGCAGTTTAGGGAGAACATTAACAGAGCATTGGGTCATATGGTAGTGGAGGGGGGTGGGGAAGGTTGGGGTAAGTGAGGAGCAGTGGATTCAGTCATTACGGAGGACAACAAGGACACTCAGGGAAGTTATCCATTCCTTTGTGCAGTCCTCATCTGCTTTCAGTTGTTTATTTTTCTGAGGCCTAGGAAACAGTGCTGACCATTGTGCGTAAATAAACACTCACGCACATATTATAAATGTTTATATAAACGACTTGCCTCCTGAGGTTTGGTTAGTTTCCTGTTTTCTTCACCTACTCTGTCTGCATTTCCTCTATTAAAATTGCAATTTCCTACATAATAATCCACTGTTTCTCCAGTTAATTCCTTTAATATCCTAGGATGCAAACCTTCAGGATCTTATTATTGGATATAATTTAGTTCCATTAATTTCCCAAGTATTTATTTTCTCTCGTGATAGTCATTGTATTTATTCATGTCCCTTCTAGTTCCATTCACTCCCTAAATAACTATCCTGAAATGCCGCCATATCTTTTGTAAACATAAGTATCCCCTTGCCTGAAAACTTCCACCTCTGTTTATTTTATCGTCTTCTTTGTAGGTCGAGTTGGTCATTTAACTCACTAGGATACTGGTCCCTACACAGCTGAAGTGAAGCCCATCCTTTTGAAATAGCTCCTTTCTACTCCAGTACTCATAAACTGAAACCCATTTTTCCCAAACTAGTCTTTGCACTATTAATTTATTTGCCTATGCCAGTTTGGCCTACGCAGATAATAGCCCTAACACTATTACCTTGGAGATTCTGCTTTATATTTTAGCTCCTAACTGTTCAAATTCTTGCAGTGGCAACCTTTTTCTAGCTCTAACAATGGCAGTTGGCTTTCTCCCTTATCACTCCAAGTTCCTTTCCAGCCCAAGAAAGTGTCCTTAACTCTGATATGTTCCTATTTCCTTCCCCAACTTGAGTAACTTCCTGTATCATAGTCAGTTAGTTTTGCACCCTTGCATTCTCCACTCTTATCTGCATATCTCTTATGAGAACTTTGTAACTGTTGGCCAACTGCAGCCTAGAGTTCTGAAGATTTTTCTTTATTCATGCATGGGATGTGGGCAATGCGAGCTAAGTCAGTTTTTATTACTATGCCTTAAGAAGGCGGCGTCTTCTTGAATTGCCACAGCCCGTAACCAGACTCACAACGCTGTTCGGAGAGAGTTACAGGATTTTGATGATGAATGAATGATGACATATATCCAAGTCAGAATGGTGACTAGTTTGGTGGCTACTTGCAAGTGCTGTTTTCTGCCCTTGTCCTTCTTGATAGTAGTGGTCATGGTTTTGGAAGATAGTGTCTGAGGAGCCTTGGCGAATGTTTGCAGTGCATCACATAGATGGCAGTGGTAGAGAGAGTGGATGCTTGTGGATTTGGTGCCAATCAAGCAGGCCATATTGTCCTGAATGATTTTAATTTTCTCAAATGTTATTGGAGCTGCACTCATTCAGGCAAGTGGAGACTATTCTACCATACTCTTGAATTGTACCTTTGGATGGTTAGTAGGGGTGCCAGGAGGTGTGTCACTCACTGCAGGATTCCTTTGACCTGCTGTTGTACCACAGCGTATATATGACTAGTCCAGTTCAATTTCTGGTCAGTGGTAAGTCCCCAGCATGTTGATAGATGGAGATATAATGATGGTGATACCATTGACTGTCAAGGGATGATGATTAGATTCTCTTCTATTGGAGATGGTAATTGCTAGGTGTTTGTGTGGCATAAATGTTACTTTCCACTGGTCAGCAAAAACTTAGATTTATAAATGACTGGGATGAGGAGGTTGAGGGGTGGGTTAGTAAATTTGCAGATGACACAAAGGTTGGAGGGGTCGTTGATAGTATAGAGGGCTACTGCAGGCTGCAGCGCAACTTAGACAGGATGCAGAGCTGGGCTGAGAAATGGCAGATAGAGTTCAACCTGGATAAATGTGAAGTGATGTATTTTGGAAGGTCAAACTCGAATGCTGAATATAGGATTAAAGGCAGGATTCTTGGCAGTGTGGAGGAACAGAGGGATCTGGGTGTGCAAGTACATAGATCCCTCAAAGTTGCCACCCAAGTGGATTGGGTTGTTAAGAAAGCATGTGGTCTTTTGGCTTTCATTAACAGGAGGATCGAGTTTAGGAGCCGCGAGGTTTTGCTGCAGCTCTACAAGTCCCTGGTGAGACCACACTTGGAATATTGTGTCCAGCTCTGGTCGCCATACTATAGGAAAGATACAGAGGCTTTGGAGAGGGTGCTAAGAAAGTTTACCAGGATGCTGCCTGGACAGGAGGACTTGCCTTATGAAGCAAAGTTGAATAAGCTTGGACTTTTCTCTCTGGAGAGAAGGAGGAAGAGAGGAGACCTGTTCGAGGTGTACAAAATAATGAGAGGAATAGATAGAGTCAATAGCCAGAGACTTTTCCCCAGGGCAGGATTGATTGGTACGAGAAGTCATAATTTGAAGATATTAGGAAGAAAGTACAAAGGAGATGTCAGAGGTAGATTCTTTACACAGAGAGTTGTGAATGCATGGAATGCGTTGCCAGCTGTAGTGGTGGAAGCAGAGTCATTGGGGACATTTAAGCGACTGCTGGATATGCACATGGATAGCAGTGAGTTGAGGGGTGCGTAGGTTAAGTTACTATATTTTACATTAGAATTAAATCTCGGCACAACATTGTGGGTCAAAGGGCCTGTCCTGTGCTGTACTTTTCTATGTTCTATCTAGTTCTTGCTTAATTTAGAAGTGGACTGATTTAGTATTTGAGGAGTCACAAATGGTGCTGGACATTGTGCAATCATCAGCGAACATCCACTGACCTTATGGAGTGAAAGATGTGCATTCCAATTGCCTGAGCTGACCTGCCATAATGTAACTGTGCAAAATATTTATTACAATTAAAATAATTCATAAATCAGCTTGTCCCTCTTTGCCAAAATAAAACACAGTTACCGGATACTGTAATAGACAGAAAAAGAAAGGTGCACCTTCTCTCCTACTCCCTTCCAACTCCTACAACCTACCCTACTTGAACTCCTTTATTCACCAACTTGCGGCTAAAATATCTATGCACCAGAACAACACAAGGCAGTGTATATTTGTATTTTATTGGCTGGAATAAAATGTAACTTTTTAAAAATGAGAGTAAATTTTATGTAATTGCTATATTATAGAAATCTAGACTGTGTGGTTGTGTCCACCAGAACTGTCTGATATTCCTTGCGTAGATTCACTACTACCAATTCTTATTAGTATTTGGCTAAGATACTGATACCGTGTGGAAAGGAGGCTTGGCCTTCGTGAGTACTGCAGATTTATTACATAGTACTGTACATAATAGAGAGTTACATTATGTCTGAGTTATACGACAGTTCCTTTTGAGATCTTAGGTTAGACAATACAGTAGTGAATAGTTACTCTCTAGCCACAGAACTTAGCTTTAGCATAACTCAAATGAAATGGAGAGAAAAGCATGCACTAGTTACCTCCTCTCAGGAATAGTCCTTTACATCCTGATGTGTGGAACTTAGTATGTGATGTTAGTTAACCCTTTCATGTACTCATTACCTTATGCTTCACACAGAATGTGACAGAGCAGAGCTGAAACAATGCTTTCACTGTCTGGACTAAATGTGAAGATTTGTGGCAGTTTCTTGTATATCAAGCAGGGTAATGCAGAGGAAGCAGAATGGACAAGGTAATTTAGACAGCCCTTTTCAGCCTAATTTGTCTGTGATTAATTAATTAAACTTTATAGTACTGCAAAAGGAGGGGACTGTTTTTATGGTATGGGCTCCATCTGAGCGAAGCTGGGACCTGAGTCTTGGTGAATTGCATAATTATGGCCATGGATAATATGTACAGATACATGTCTTATTGAAAGGACGGGCAGCTAGGCAAAGGGGTTGTCTTGATAGTAAGAAATGATATATTGAGTTAGAAACCTTAGAATCTGCATGGGTAGAGTTGAAGAACTACAAAGGAGAAAAGATACTAATGGGAGCTGTGTACATGCCTCCTAGCAATAGTCAGGAAGAAAGTAAATCAGGAGATAAAATATGCATGTAAGAAAGGCATTATTACAATAATTATGGGGGACTTCAATTTGCACTTGGACTAGGAAAATCAGATTAGTATTGGATTTCAAGAAAAAGTATTGATGTAATGTCGACAAGATGTTTTCTTTTAAACATCTTGAGGTAGATTCTACTTAAGGTATTATTAGTAGTAATGGTAATTAAAAAGACATGATGAGGGAGGAGCTGTCCAGAGATGGTTGGAAGGGGAACATAGCAGGGAAGATGGTGGACCAGCAATGGCAAAGTTTTCTAAATGGTGAAAGACTTAGGAAATCTGAAGTACAAATACTTAGGAGTCCTAGTTTAGCATTCTCTTAAGATTAACATGCATGTTCATTTGGCAGTTAGGAAGGCAAATGCAATGTTAGCATTCATTTCATGAGGGCGAGAATACAAGAGCAAAGATATACTGCTAAGCTCTATAAGGTTCTGATCAGATCACGTTTGGAATATTGTGAGCATTTGTGGGCCTTATATCAAAGGAAGGATGTACTGAAATGGGAGGGTTTTGCAGAGGAGGTTTACAAGAATTATTCAGGGGTTGAAGGACTTGTCATAATGAAGAGT
>NC_057728.1:69773349-69779207 GCF_004010195.1 Chiloscyllium plagiosum | reverse complement strand
TTACTAGTTTAAATCCTCCAGAGCAGCTGTAGCAAATCTCTCTGTCAGTATATGAGTGGAGAAAGTGAGGACTGCAGATGCTGGAGATCAGAGCTGAAAATGTATTGCTGGAAAAGCGAAGGAATCAGGAGAATCGACGTTTCGGGCATAAGCCCTTCTTCAGGAATGAGGAAAGTGTATCCAGCAGGCTAAGATAAAAGGTAGGGAGGAGGGACTTGGGGGAGGGGTGTTGGAATTGCGATAGGTGGAAGGAGGTCAAGGTGAGGGTGATAGGCCGGAGTGGGGTGGGAGTGGAGAGGTCAGGAAGAAGATTGCAGGTTAGGAAGGCGGTGCTGAGTTCGAGGGAGGAAGAGCGCCTCATCTTCTGCCTGGGAACCCTCCAACCACAAGGGATGAACTCAGATTTCTCCAGTTTCCTCATTTCCCCTGACTGAGACAAGGTGGGGGGAGGGGAAATGAGGAAACTGGAGAATATTAGTCCCCTTCCAATTTAGGTGCAATCCATCCTTCTTGTACAGGTCACTTCTACCACAAATGAGCTTCCAATGATCCAAAAATGTGAATCCTTCTCCCATACACCACCTCCTCAGCCATGCATTCATCTGCTCTATCCTCCTATTCCTACCCTCACTAGCTCATACAGTAATCCAGATATTACTGCCCTCAAGGACTTCCTTTTTAAATTCCTGCCTAACACTCTGTAATCTCCTTTCAGAATATCATCCTTTTCCCTTCCTATGTCATTGGTTCTAATGTATGCAATGACCTCCTGCTGGGCCCTCTCCCCCTTGAGAACATTCTGCACCCTTTCTAAGACATCTTTGATCCTGGCACCAGGGAGGCAACACACCATTTTGATTTTTCACTGCTGGCCACAGAAACATCTGTCTCTGCCTCGGACTAGAGAGTCCCCCAAATGAATCGATCTCTTGGAACCCGACATACCCCTCATTGCATTGGAGCCAGTCTCAGTACCATAGACTTGGCTATTTGTGATGCATTCCCCTGAAAATCCCCCTGCATTTTTGAAACGGCATACTTTTTGGAAATGGGGATATCCACAGAAGACTCATGCACTAACTGCCTTCCTCTCTAACTTTTCCTGGAGTTAACCCATCCATGTGACTGTATCTGAGACTGTTCTCCCTTCCTATGACTGCCATCCATCACACCCCCTTGCTCTTGAAAATTCCTCATTGGCTCTAACTGTCGCTTCAACTGTTCCTTTCGATATTATAGGATTCGCAGATATAATCCTCAGTAACACGTAAAATCTCCCGAAACTCCCACATCCGACAAGAACAGCATATCACTTTTCTCAGGGCCATTTTTGTTTCTTCCAATCTACAGTCCCAGAAAATATCCCCATCTTATCCCTCTACAAAACACTGTTCCAGGCTAACTTAATCCTTACGGCTTATATTTTTAAGTTTAATCAAGAGACGTATCCCAACAAAACAAATAATAAAGAAAGAACCCACTCTTCACTACTGCAGATTCCCCAAGGCCAAACTTAAAACTATTCACTTATCTGTTTCTGTGCTGTGACCTCTCCCAAACAGGATCCTCCAAGATTAATTGTGAATTTCACTGTTTGCTTTTTTTTCCAGTTGCACTCCGATGTTCAGCGATACATGAATTCAAACAGCAAAGGCAGTAACTGTGCAGGTTCGCTGCTGTGTCAGTTAGCAGTGTGGGTCTCTCTCTCTCTCTCTCTCTCTCATTGTATACTGCCTTTGTCTCCTCTCCCTTTTAAAAATGCCCTTATTTTGACTTTTTTTTTTCAAAGTTCCAAAACAATGCAACAGCATTTAAAACAGTAATTGCTGCTGCTGGAATTCGAGAAAACTGATCATTTTTGTGCATTTTCTTTGTGCCTGTTTTCCATGTGTCTTTGACTACCCGAGTGTTTCTGTGCAGTGTTAATCCAGTGATTGCTACTAACCTTTAGTCAAGGAGACTGTAGTTAGCCTTACAAGATGACCAGCTCTGGAACCAGAAAATCTGATTGCAGATGGCATTTCCTTGGCCACCCCTGCTCCTTATAGGATCTGTCATCTGATTATGTGAGACTCCTAAACCAACTTGCAGTCACAGCTGCAGTGTAAAACATTTTAAAGCAGCTGCTGATGCTGTGCCACTTTTCCTAGTGGCTTCTAGGTCTAAGACCTGGCATCTTCTGATTGGTTGTCAACAATTTGAGATGGGTTTTCCATGCTGAGTGGAGCAAAATCCACCTCAAGGCAATTAATGACCAGTCAGCTGTTAGAGGCAGCCACCCAGAGCCAGGATGGGATTCCACTCTGACGTTTTAGCAAGAGGGTGCAGGGTGCTCAGTACCCCTATTTAATCCAACCCATGTTTACTATCTGCAGGTTCTGGGCTAAGATATGATGTGAGAAGGAGAATTATTTATGAGGACCTCATTATCTTCAATAATTTCAGTTCTCCCAGAAAATACACAGAAGTTTTAAAATCAAACTGATCATAGTCATTATTACACATCTCTGAAACAGATGGAATTTGGATCCAAGTTTCCTCGTCCATGGTATGGACACTACCTCTGCATCACAAGAACCCTTTGCAGGAAATGTATATCAGTTGGGACTCAATTATATTTAGATGATGAATATTAACTGGGCAATTAAAAAAGGGGGTTGTTGGCCTGCTGGAATTGTTGCTACACTACAATTCTAGAGACTCAGGTAATATCCGCCATGACAGATGGTGGAATTGGAATTCAATACAAATATGGAATTAAGAGTCTGAGGATGAACACAAAACCACTGTTGATTGTCTTAAGAACCCTTTAAGGAAGATAATCTGCCATCCTTCCATGGTCTGGCCTACATGTGACTCCACCTTCTCAATTTCCATCAATAACCTTCATGACTATTTGCTGTCACAGCCTTTTCTATGTTGGAGAGTTTTGTGTCCATCTATGGAGACAAGTCATTACTGCCACCAAAATCAAAACCTTCAATGCAGCATTGAAAATCCTTTCAGCTTACCTTCTCCCGAGGTGTGCTATTCCCCACTTATTCCCAGTACATTTCCTGATGAATTTCTACTACTTATTTCAGCCACAGTTCACCTACCTCTTAAGGGATGTGTTGGAGTTTTAAGCAGTGCAAGCTAGTAATGTTAGAAGGTTATCGCTTTGGGCCGCCTCCTGACTGCTGCAAGCAATGAACAGCAAGGGTAGCATTAGCTGCATGCACAAATTATTACAGCAAGCACACAGCTCAAAATTGGTGTGGTGCCTGTGGGAAATCAAATGTAGCTTAACTCAATATTATGTACCTAACCAATTTAATAATTTAGTAGTAATTCAAAAGTAATTACTTGACTCTGAAGCATTTGGATGATGTGCTGTGAGGGGCTGACGTTTACTCTGGAAGAACGTGCTGGTTGAATGGTGGTAACAAGTTTAGAACCAGCAAATTGGAAAGATGGTTCCAACCTGCTGACTTCCACATTTAACACCAGTGTGTTGGGCTGCCTGCATTCTATCCCTTAGAAAAGAGAGCTTGTCATTTAGTATATTCAAATTCATAAATTGGAGCAATATTGAAACACTGCTTTCAATTAATATTGTCCTCATTATTTCCTTCACATTTTGGAAATCACCAGTAAAAGCAAAATTAAATGTACATCAGGAACTGAGGACCCCAAAATTAACCTCGTGCAAAGATGCCAATAGATATTAAGCATTCACAGTTGCTTTCTTACTTGTCAGAACGGGTTTGTTCAGAATGATTTTGCTGAAAGGACACTTCGTGCAATTTAGAAGAAACTTTCTATATTTCGACCTCAGTTGAAGACCAATATGATCACAGACTTGTAGCTGTATAAAATAGAGAGGGGCAGCTCGCAGGAGGCACTATCATTAATACAGAGTTTGCGGACATGGGATCAGGTGTCTTAAGATCCGAAAATCAGTATCTCAGGAAGTGCCACATTACATCAGGTGGAATCAGCCATCTATAGCTGCCTGTTGGACCTGGTAGCAAATAATTATCTACAGCTGCTCACGCCACTATCATCATCAATTTTGCCTCCAGATCATTACCGAGTTCTGTTGCAAACCTGATCTCTCAGTTGTTGGGTCATAAGAGCAAGAAGCATGTTGTGCAGTAAATGGGTTGTTTGCCTAGTGCAGCAATTATGTTGAATTTTACATAATTAAAATAAATCAGATTGAGTGCTTCCTAGCTTTGAGGCTTTTGAGTGATTTCCCAAAGGAGCATGAAACCATTGGGTGCAGGGAAGTGAGAATTCATGCATGCCTGAAATAAATGGGAATTTTTGTAAATCCAAGGGCTCCCATTGAATCAAGGTGCCACTGATGCAACAAAATTGCTTCAGTGCAAGAGAGTACTAGGGCTATTAGCTACATGGGATTCCAATGGAAAATATTGCTGCTGATACTTGTCAGAAACCCAACAACATCATAGTGAGTACCATATCACCACTGGACATGCTGAAGATCATTTTTCATACCTGGACAAATGTTTTTCTGCATACCCAAGCAGGTCTTCCAAAATGGTTGTATCTTACTATTCTGTGCACAACATTGCTTTGCTGTGAGTTTTGATTATAAAGAAGAGCTCAAACCTTCTTGACTTGGTGGGGAATAGCAAAAGAAAAAGGATAAGTGATGAAGACAATGCACCCACAGCTGCTCACATTTTGCTCAGATGACAAGAATGCCCCGATGAATAGGCTGCCCCCTTGGTGCGGCACAGTGCTTCAGTGGTTAGCAATGCTGCCTCGTAGTGCCAGGGACCCAATTTAGTACCATCCTGGGGCAACTGTCTGTGTGGAGTTTGCACATTCTCCCATGTCTGCATAGGTTTCCTCCAGATGCTCTAGTATTCTCCCACAGTCTAACGATGTGCAGATTAGGTGGATTGGTCATGCTAAATTGCCCATAGTATCCAGGGATGTGCAGGCTAGGTAGAATGGCTGTGGGTAATGCAGGGTTGCAGGGATAGGGGGGTTGGGGGTGTGTGCATGGGTCTGGGTGGGATGTTCTTCAAAAGGTCAGTGTGGACTTGTTGGGCCAAATGGCCTGCTTCCCCACTCGAGGGATTCTATAACTATATGATTTTATGAATACAATATTCACTTGGCCTGCACCATCGCATTTGTGACACCAGGAAATGCAACAATCAAGCTTCCACCATTTCCCTGATGCCTGGGATAAGAAGCAGTTGTTCAGACAGTCAGCCCTTAAACATGCCCCTCCCCCTCTCAATATCTCCACCAATTAATATCATTAATTATTAGACAAGTTAAAAGGTGGCTCAAGAATGGACAAGATGGGAAAATGGTTAAAAAAAGTTACTCTGTTCTAAGTAACTAAAAAGTATATATCAAAATTGTACAATAAGATGGAAGTCTATGTAATAGAACATAGAACATAGAAGAATACAGCGCAGTACAGGCCCTTTGGCCCTCGATGTTGCGCTGATCCAAGCCCACCTAACCTACACTAGCCCACTATCCTCCATATGCTTATCCAATGCTTGCTTAAATGCCCATAATGAGGGAGAGTCCACCACTGCTACTGGCAGGGCATTCCATGATCTCACGACTCGCTGAGTAAAGAACCTACCCCTAACATCTGTCCTATACCTAACCCCCTTAATTTAAAGCTATGCCCCCTCATAATAGCTGACTCCATACGTGGAAAAAGATCCTCACTGTCGACCCTATCTAAACCCCTAATCATCTTATACACCTCTATCAAGTAAACCCTAAACCTTCTTTTCTCCAATGAAAACAACCCCAAGTGCCTCACCCTTTCCTCATACGATCTTTCTACCATACCAGGAAACATCCTGGTAAACCTC
>NC_057728.1:69764736-69772703 GCF_004010195.1 Chiloscyllium plagiosum | reverse complement strand
AGGACATAGAAATCAAGGCCAATGGCTCTGCAATCTCCTCCCTTGCTTCCCGGAGAATCCTAGGATAAATGCCATCAGGGGACTTATCTATTTTCACCCTTTCCAGAATTTCCAACACCTCTTCTCTACATACCTCAAAGCCATCCATTCCACTTAATTGGGACTCAGTATTCACTTTGACAACAATGTCCTGTTCCTGAGTGAATACTGACGAAAAGTATTCATTCAGTGTCTCCCCAATCTCTTCAGCCACCACTAGCAACTTCCCACTACTATCCTTGACTGGACCTATTCCTACCCTAGTCATTCTTTTATTCCTGACATACCTATAGAAAGCCTTAGGGTTTTCCCTAATCCTACCATGCTAATATGCTAATAAGACTATATACCAAGGGAAGTGATGCAGTGCACTCTTGTGAAAAGATGTAAATATAATCCTTTCCTTCCCTTAGTAGATTCTGACTTTTGTTTTAAAAGCAGAGTAATGTACTCAAGAATGTTGTAAAAATTGATTAGATATCTTTGCTTGCTTCATTGTATAATTAGGTTTACTCTTTTTGTACTATGCCTTCATGTTAGATACTGTATGGCTTCAGTAGAGATGGAGTCCGCTGCTTACACCCTTACTCTGACTGCCATGATGCTGTTGGCCAATGTTCCTTATGTTTTGGGGGTCTCCGGACCCAGTAAAGGCACATTTCACCTTCTTCTGTGTGGGGGAAGGTCAAGGCAACCTGTGGACTAACTGTAAGTGAGAAGCCCAATTATTCTGCTGAATCCATAGACATAGTACTCCTGGAGGAATGCATCATCTCAGTATTCTGAGCATCAAATCATACAGGCATGAGGTGGACTCTTCCAATTTCACTGCAATCATGTGAATTTGACTTTGATGACCTATTAATGCATTGTACATTGTCTGCTGTTTCGTTAATTGTGGTATTGTGCACATGGTCAGTTGATTAGAGTTTGACATCTCTGCAGTTATTCATAGAATCATAGAGCATAGAAACAGGTCTTTGGTCCACTATGTCAATGCCGATCATCAAACACCAAACTACAGTAATCCCACTTGGTAAATAGCCTACTACTCCCTGGCATTTTAAGTGCTCATCCAGATGTTTCTTAAATGTTGCGAGAGAACCTGCCTCCAAATCTCTCTCAAGCAATGCATTCCAAGTTTCTACCACTCTCTGGGTTTAAAAAAATGTTACATTTCCTCGAAGCCATGTACTTCTCTTAGCTGAAAATGTGTTGCTGGAAAAGCGCAGCAGGTCAGGCAGCATCAAAGGAACAGGAGAATCGATGTTTCGGGCATAAGCCCTTCTTCAGGAATGACCCCACCTCCCACCACCAAACCATCATCTCCCAGACCATCCAGAACCTCATCACCTGAGGGGATCTCCCATCCACCGCCTCCAACCTCATAGTCCCACTACCCCACACCGCCCGCTTCTACCTCCTGCCCAAAATCCACAAACCTGACTGTCCCGGCCGACAAAAAAATAAAATCATTCCTGAAGAAGGGCTTATGCCCGAAACGTCGATTCTCCTGTTCCTTGGATGCTGCCTGACTTGCTGCGCTTTTCCAGCAATACATTTTCAGCTCTGATCTCCAGCCTCTGCAGCCCTCACTTTCTCCTCGAAGATTTTAACCTATCGGTCTTAGACATGTCTGTCATGGGGAAAAACATTCTTACCATCTGCCCTGCCTATGCTTCTCATAATTTGGTATATCTCAATTAGGTCTTCCCTCAGCCTCCTGTGAGGCAGCAGTGCTAATCACTGTGCCACCGTGCCGTGTCTGTCATGGGGAAAAACATTCTTACCATCTGCCCTGCCTATGCTTCTCATAATTTGGTATATCTCAATTAGGTCTTCCCTCAGCCTCCTCTGCTCCAAGGAAAACAAACCCAGCCTATCCAGTCTATTCTCATGCTGATTCTCTCCTGCTTGACCTTGCTCAGACATCTTCTCTTGACCACTTGTGAAGTGTCAGTCATCAGGTGAAAATTCAATTGTTTATTTTATTGGTCCCATTGAAATGTGAGGACCTGAGCTGATACTTGATATGTGTGTATCTTGTGATGGTACACCTACATAAGCACTCAGCTCCTTTGAGGAATTGATAGCAGTGACTTCCAACAGCTGCTGCTGCTCATACGAAAGCCCTGTGGGACAGGAAAGTCACAAATTAGTCCTGGTAAGAAGAGGTTTCCAATTACCATCATCAAGATAATCCTATTCTATTTACTGTTGAAATAAAACCAACATGGTTGACTGCTACATGAGATCTGGGTGAGTTTATTTCATAGTGTAGACAGTGAGCGGGGAGCTCTCCATCTCAACATCCCCAGCCACTTGAAAGGGTGAGAGGAAATTCCCCTAGTTTCCAGGCAGCTCCTCCCCTGCCATAATCAGTCGGGAAATCCACAAATTTCTGTTTTCTTACATTCTCTGACATCTGTGCTACTATTTCCATCAGGAAGAAAGAGGCATGTGAATGAGTCTAATTGCATGAGAGTGGATTTGAAGCATAGAATCCCTACAGTATGGATGCAGGCTATTCCTGATGAGGAGCTATTTGACCTATCAATTTCAAACCAACCCTCCAAAGAGCATGCCACCCTATCCTTATAACCCTGCATTTCCCGTGGCTAATCTACCTAGCCTGCACATCCCCGGACATTATGGGCAATTTAGCATGACCAATCCACCTAACCTGCACATCTTTGGACTATGGGAGAAAATTGGAGCACACAGAGAAAACCCATGCAGACATGAGGAGAACTTGCAAATTCCATTCAAACAGTCATCCAAGGGTGAAATTGAATCTGGGTCCATGGTGCTGTGAGGCAACAGTTCCATTCCACCATTCACCCATTGCATTCAGGAGCAGGGTACCACACGCCTGATCTGTACTGTATCTGGAACTCTGAAATGCTGCTCCTTTGTCTCTGCTGTGGACATGTTTCTTTTGTTGGTTGGAAAACACTTATATCTCCTTACAGACATTATAGAAATAATTAGCAATCTATGCCTGTCTAAATGTCATTTGTACTTTTACCTTAAAGAGACCTTTAAGGTATATTGGTTGAAACTCTATGTAGAGTCAATGTGACTGAATATGCTAGCAGTACTCACTGAACTCAATTGCTTTGTTGTAACGTTTATGTCATAACTTGTTTTGCTATGTAACCAAGTACAGTGGCACGATGGCTCAGTGGTTAGCACTGCTGCCTCACAGTGCTAGGGACCCAGGTTCATTTCCCGCCGCAGGCAACTGTCTGTGTGGAGTTCGCACAATCTCCCTGTGTCTGCGTGGGTTTCCTCCGGGTCCTCCGGTTTCCTCCCACAGTCCAAAGATGTGCGGGTTAGCCATGCTAAATTGCCCATAGTGTTAGAGCATTAGTCAGGGGTGAATGTAGGAGAATGGGTCTGGGTGGGTTGCTCTTCGGCGGGTCGGTGTGGACTTGTTGGGCCAAAGTGCCTGTTTCCACACTGTAAGTAATCTAATCTAATCTAATCTAAAGTCACACAATTGAACCTTCTCGAAGGAGTGACTGCATGTTGGACCAATATCATGACAGACACTTGCTAATCTTCAGTTCCTGACTCCAAATTAGGACCATTTTTATGTTTGGATTGTCTCTTTACATATTGGAATGAAGATTTTACCATGTGGGTCCAATTCACACTTGCTGCTGCTGAGTAGATGGTAACCCAGAAACCACAGAATAAAAATTCTGTGTTACGTTATCAGAGTCACTGTTCCCAGAATATCTCAGAATTAAATTTGGTGCAGCATTCTGGAAAGTTAATTTATTTCCTCTCAAAAAGCCCACAATGGTGTCACTAGTGGAAGCTCTTGGCAACAATACATATACATCCAACTAATTGTGTATATATAGACATCAAGATATTTATATTTCTGACAATAATTGCTGATGTGCTGCGCTATTGGTGCTCTCTGAGCTAAGAGATTGTATTGCCATAGACACAACAATAACCAAATGCAGCATGCAGCAGAGAAACGCATTCACTTATTGCAAAAACAACTTCAATTCAGTGTTATAAAACAGTAAGCACATCTAGGAGCATTGTCAGAGGAAATTTAACAAACCACAAAAAATGAAATTAGGTCAAGTGTACAAACGTTGGTCACAGGTATAGATTCAAAGGACTAAAGTAAAGCAGCAGTAAGAGTTAGAAAAGACAAGGGAGAGGGCTCGAGAGATTTTGGCAGATACAGCTGAAAACATAGCTGCCAATAATAAATAAAAGGTGAAACAAATCAAAGTAGGGAAGAGACCATGAATTGATCTGAACACAGTTGTAAGAATGTTAATTTGAAGTGTATGTGTGGACCAGGAACCAAGAAAGGTCAGTAAGAATAGGGTGATAGATCCCAACATGTGTGAAGAGAATTTCTTTGACATGCACCAAGAGAATTTCCTCCTTATCAATGTCCACAGTGTTTTTCTCAGAAGACTGTTCCCCTTCTCCTAGCTCCTCAGCATCCAGTACATTGCCAGTCCCAATTGTGCAAATGTTGTAACATATTCTGTCAGGAATATGTCTCTGTCCCTCTCTTGCACTCTCTCTCTCTCTGTCTCTCTCTGGGTCTCCCCCACCCCCCTCCCTCTCACACGCGCACACACACACACACACACACACACACCTTCGCACACATGTAGCATCCTTTATCTGGTTCACCACAATGCTGGTTGAGGCATGTTCAGCATTGCGCCTGTACTTTGCACCATTCACAGACTTGCAGAATGGCGTCATCAACCAAGGTTGAGTTGATAGTCCTTGTCTCCCATGTCTGACAAATTTTTTTGAGTTTTTCGAAGACGTAACCAAGAGGATAGATGAGGGTAGGGCACTGGATATTGTCTACATGGACTTTAATAAGGCCATTGACAAGGTTTCACAGGCAGGCTAGTCATGAAGATTATGTCGCATGGGACCCAGGGAGAGCTAGCTAATTGGATTCAAAGTTGGCTCAATGGTAGGAAGCAGAGGGTGATGGTTAAAGATTGTTTCTCAGACTGTAGGCCTCTGATGAGTGGCGTGCCACAGGGGTTGGTGCTGGGACCTGTGTTATTTACATAAATAATCTGGATGTGACTGCGCAAGGCATGATTAATAAATTTGCAGATAATACAAAATTAGGAGGTATTGTTGATGGTGAAGAAGGTTATCAAAAATTACAGAGGGATCTTGGTAAGATGGGGAAGTGGACTGAGGATTGGCAAATGCAATTCAATACAAATAAGTGTGAGGTGTTGCACTTTGGAAAATCAAACCAAGGTAGGACTTAGAGAGTAAATGGTAAAGTCCTGAGGAGTGGTGTGGAACAGAGGGACCTAGGAGTACAAATGCATAGGCGTCACAAGTAGATAGGGTGGCGAAGAAAGCATTTAGCATGCTGGCCTTCATCAGTGGAGGCATTGAGTATAGGAGCTGAGACGTTATGTTACAGTTGTAAAAGTAGTTGGTGAGGCCGCACTTGGAATATTGTATGCAGTTTTGATCACCCTGTTATAGGAAAGACATAGTTAAACTAGAAAGAGTGCAAAAACTATTTATGAGGATGTTGCTCAGACTAGTTGGCCTGAAGTAGAGGGAGAGATTGGCCAGGATAGGACTTTATTCCTTGAAACATAGGAGAAGGAGGGGTGAATCATAGAATCCTTACAGTGTTGAAACAGGCCTTTGGCCCAACAAGTCCACACCGACCCTCCGAAGAGTATCCCACCCAAACCCATTTTGCATGGCCAATTCACTTGACCTGCACATCTTTGGATTGTGGTAAGAAACCGGAGCAGCTGGAGGAAACCCACGCAGATACGGGAAGAATGTGCAAATTCCACATGGACAGTTGCCAGAGGCTGAAATCAAAACCAGGTCCCTGGCACTGAGAGGCAGCAGTGCTAACCACTGAGCCATTGTGCCGCCCATGGTGATCTTATTGAAGTATATAAAATCATGAGGGACATAGATAGAATGAATGCATTTAGTCTTTTTCCCAGGGATGGGGAATTGAAAACTAGAGGGCATAGGTTTAAGGTGAGAGGGGAAAGGTATAAGAAGCACCTGAGGGGCAACGTCATCACACAGAGAGTGGTGCATATATGGAATGGGATGCCAGGGAAAGTAGTTGACGAAGATACAATCTCAACATTTAGAAAACATTTCGATAGATACATGGATGGGAAGGCTTTAGAAGGATATAGATTAAAGGTGGGCACTTGGATCTTGTTGAGTGGGTACTATGGTCAGATTGGACCAGTTTGGGCCCAAGGGCCTGTATCCATGCTGGATTATTCTATGACTCTAATAACCAACTTTGTAAGGTTCCTAGACCTTCAAAAGCTTGGAGTATACTTGAGTGCTTCAGAAAGTGGATAGTGTCATTGCAGTGGGTAGTGTAGCTCCAGTAAGTAGAACATGTGATTGCAGATCAGCTAAACATTTATGAAATAGAAGCCCTTCTTGTTGATTAACTCTCCTGCATTGTGATATAGCTCTATCAGTGCCATGTGTGTGCAGTCAATGGTATCCTGCACTTGTGGAAATCTAGCTTTTCTTCCAAAACTTTACAGCCTGAGCTGCAGTGTTAGTCAGGTCATTGGGAAACAAAATGAATAAGTGTGATCTTGCATAAATAGCATAGGTCGCTGTCCTGGGTGACTGGTGGGATTACTGAGCAATCCCGTGTTAGTCCCTCAATGCTCCCTGGAAGAAGCTAGTTGCATAGAAATTCAAAGCAACTTTATAGAGTATGGCCTTGATTTTTGCAAACCTCAGGTCTAAGGTCCGCACTTCTTTCACGGTAACCGAGGACATACTGAAACAGGAAAAACTGTAGCATGTCAAGGAGAAAGCCCATCACTATTTTCTCGATGACAAATAGAAATAGGCCATAAACTTTGGCTTTGTTTATAGCAACACATACCAATCTTAAAAAAGATTAATTGAACTTGGGCTGGAATCTCTGTAATTGGGTATCTTTGTGGTGTTGTAGCAGCAGCTGCTCAATACAAGATGTTCTGACAAACAAAAGGTAGTCTGAATATATGAATTGGTTATTCCTGTTTTGTATGTTGGGAAATGAAAATAGAAGATAAAAGGACAATTAATTAAGGAGAAGTATACAGAGGGTTGGGAGGCATGTTATTGGGTTATTAATGGTCCAGCTTGAAAGAGACATTTAATGATACTAGTGATGGTTTAAGAGTTAGAATCTATACATTTACAATGCTTCACTTTGTGCAGGAAGTGCACCCATCTCCAGCTCCTCCAAGACCGTGTTAGGGAACTGGAGCTGGAGTTGGATGAACTTAGGATCATTCGGGAGGCAGAGGGGGTCATAGATCGGAGCTTTAGGGATACTTGTGGGGGGATGACTTACCAGGGGTAAGTAACGGGGCACAGGTCTCTGGCACGGAGCCTGTCCCCGTTACTCAGAAGGGAAGGGCGAAGAAGAGCAGAGCAGTAGTAATTGGGGACTCGATAGTTCGGGGCACAGATAGGCGGCTCTGTGGGGGCGAGAGAGACGCACGTTTGGTATGTTGCCTCCCAGGTGCAAGGGTACGTGATGTCTCTGATCGTGTTTTCCGGGTCCTGGAGGGGGAGGGGGAGCAACCCGAAGTCGTGGTCCACATTGGCACCAACGACATAGGTAGAAGGATTGCTGAGGATGTTAGACAGGCTTTCAGGGAGCTAGGTTGGAAGCTTGGAGTTAGAACAAACAGAGTTGTTGTCTCTGGTTTGTTACCCGTGCCACGTGATAGAGATTCGAGGAATAGGGAAAGAGAACACTTAAATGCGTGGCTACAGGAATGGTGCAGGAGGGAGGGATTCCGGTTTTTGGATAACTGGGGTTCTTCCTGGGGACGGTGGGACCTCTATAAACAGGATGGTCTACACCTGAACCTGAGGGGCACCAGTATCCTTGG
>NC_057728.1:69759303-69763191 GCF_004010195.1 Chiloscyllium plagiosum | reverse complement strand
GTGAAGGAGGCATATGGCGTACTGGCTTTTATTGGTAGAGGCATTGAGTTCCGGAGTATTGTGGTCATGTTGCAGTTGTATAGGACTCTGGTGCGGCCACATCTGGAGTATTGTGTGCAGTTTTGGTCGCCATATTATAGGAAGGATGTGGAGGCACTGGAACGGGTGCAGAGGAGGTTTACCAGGATGTTGCCTGGTATGGTAGAAAGATCGTATGAGGTAAGGCTGAGGCACTTGGGGTTGTTTTCATTGGAGAAAAGAAGGTTTAGGGGTGACTTGATAGAGGTGTACAAGATGATTAGGGGTTTAGATAGGTTCGACAGTGAGAATCTTTTTCCACGTATGGAGTCAGCTATTACAAGTGGGCATAGCTTTAAATTAAGGGGGGGGGGGGGTAGGTATAGGACAGATGTTAGGGGTAAGTTCTTTACTCAGCGAGTCGTGAGTTCATGGAATGCCCTGCCAGTAGCAGTGGTGGACTCTCCCTCATTATGGGCATTTAAGCGGGCATTGGATAGGCATATGGAGGATAGTGGGCTAGTGTAGGTTAGGTGGGCTTGGATCGGCGCAACATCGAGGGCTGAAGGGCCTGTACTGCGCTGTATTCTTCTATGTTCTATGTTCTATGGATAAAACTAAAACTGCGTAATGATGGAATTCTGGTCTTCTCTGTCATTAACCGGCTACAACTCATGGGGTGGTAATGTGTTAATCCAAGTGTGCAATGTATGAAATGGTGAAGAAGCACAAAGAGGTTGTACAAATACTAGGACATGAGAAGATTATATGGTGTGAAGAAAGGAAAGCAAAGACTGAGTGTGGATTGAAAAAGGGTGGTACACAATGTACCCTTGAAATCATAAAACCAAAAGAAATGGGAATAGACGTAAGCCATTCAGCCCCTTGAGCTGTTCCACCATTCAATAGGACTGTGGCTGATTGAAATTCCTCACATCCACTTTCCTACATTTCCCATAACCCTTGATTCCCATTCTGATTAATAATCTATCCATCTCAGCCTTAAATACACAAAAGAACTCTACCCTCACAGCTCTCTGTGGCAAGGAGTTTAAAAGACTCTCAGCCCTCTGACTGAAGAAATTCTCCCTCACCTCAGTTTTAATTTGGTGCCTCTTTTTTTTGAAGCTATGCCCTCTGGTCCTAGACTCTTCCATGAAGAGAAACATTCTCTCAGCATTTACCCTTTTATGTCAAACTTCTTTGTTTCAATGAGATCACCTCTCATTCTTCCAATTCCAGTGAGTAGAGCCCCAACCTGTTTAGCCTTTGCTCATAAGTCAATCCCTCCATATCAAGGATCACCCTAATGAACCTTCTCTGAACTTCCTCTTTCCTTAAATAAGGGGACCAAAATATCTCTCAGTCCTCCAGATGTTGTCTCAGTGCTACAATGTGCTGTAAGACTTCCTACTACAAAGAACAATACAGCCCAGGAACAGGCCCTTTGGCCCTTCAAGCCTGAGCTAACCCATTTTGTGAAGTATGAACCATCCTTACTAAAATTGTCTTCACGAACAGAATCCCCAACCTGCTATTCCCTTCCTATTCCCGTTTTCGTCCAGGTGATTCTTGAATGCTGCTATTATGTCTGCTTCCATCATCTCCTCTGGCAGCTCATTCCAAGCACCTTTATGTGATAAATGTGCCTTGTACATCTGTTTTTACCTCCTCCCCCTGCCCCCAACCCTGGAATCTTGAACTGCGTCATGGGTCACCTAGTAACTGACCCCTCAAAAAGCCTCATGCATTCCACTCCATCCATGCCATTCATAATCTTAAACATCTCTTGGGTCACCCCTCAACCTCCTGAGTTCTAGTGAAAACAAACCCCAGTCCATCCAGGTTTTCTTCATCGCTAAAATCCCCCATACCAGGCAACATCCTGGTAAACCTTTTCTGTATCGTCTCCAGAGCATCCACATACTTTTGGTAGTGTGGTGGCCAGAACTGTTCGCAAAAGTGTGGTCGAACTATAGTTCTATAAAGCTGTAGCATAAATTGTCTACCCTTATACTCAATGCCCCTTTGAAAGAAGGCAAGCATGCCATAGGCCTTTTTTAAACTCCCTTAGATACCTGCCCTGCCACCTTCAGTGATCTGTGGCCCTGCACACCCAGATCCCTCTGCATATCAATACTCCGAAGGATTCTGCCATTCAATGTAGGATTTCCACCTGTACTTGACCTTCCAAAATGCATCACCTCACATTTGTCCAGATTAAACTCCATTTGACATTTTTCTGTCAATGCTTCCAACTGATCAATATCCTGCTGTGTCCTCTGACAATCTTCCTCACATTCTACAACTCCACCAATCTTTGTATTGTCCACAAACCTATTAAATAGAGTAGTTACATTTTCCTCCAACTCATTTATGTAGACCATGAGCAGCAAATGTCCCAGCACTGATCCCTATTGAACAACACCAGTCACAACGCCCCATTCCAAAAAGCATTCTTCCACCGCTACCCTCTGTCTCCTATGACTAAGCCAGTTCTGTATCTATCTTGCCAGCTCACTCCTGATACTACGTGACTTCACCTTTCGTGCCAGTTAGCTATGAGGAACCTTGTCAAAGGCTTTATAGAAAGCCATGTAGGCAACATCAAGTGTTGTTGTGGTTCTGTTCGCCGAGCTGAGAATTTGAGTTGCAGACGTTTCGTCCCCTGTCAAGGTGACATCCTCAGTGCTTGGGAGCCTCCTGTGAAGCGCTTCTGTGATGTTTCCTCCGGCATTTATAGTGATTTGTACCTGCTGCTTCAGGTTGTCAGTTCCAGCTGTCCGCTGCAGTGGCTGGTATTGGGTCCAGGTCGATGTGCTTATTGATTGAATCTGTGGATGAGTGCCATGCCTCTAGGTGATGTTTCCTCCGGCATTTATAGTGATTTGTACCTGCTGCTTCAGGTTGTCAGTTCCAGCTGTCCGCTACAGTGGCTGGTATTGGGTCCAGATCGATGTGCTTATTGATTTGAATCTGTGGATGAATGCCATGCCTCTAGGGATTCCCTGGCTGTTCTCTGTTTGGCTTGTCCTATAATAGTCCTATAACCAACAGCCACTCTCAGACAACAACTCACCAGGACGAAGGACCTGATACCCAGCATGAGCAAAACCAATGTGTACAAAATCCCATGAAAGGATTGCACAAAACACTACATAGGACAAACAGGAAGACAGCTAACGGTCCGCATCCATGAAGACCAACTAGCTACGAAACGACATGACCAGCTATCCTTAGTAGCCACACACTCAGATGACAAGCAATATGAGTTTGACTGGGACACTACTATTATAGGACAAGCCAAACAGAGAACAGCCAGGGAATTCCTAGAGGCATGGCACTCATCCACAGATTCAATCAATAAGCACATCGACCTGTACCCAATATACCGGCCACTGCAGCGGACAGCTGGAACTGACAACCGGAAGCGGCAGCGACAGACCACTATAAATGCCGGAGGAAACATCACAGAAGCGCTTCACAGGAGGCTCCCAAGCACTGAGGATGTCACCTAGACAGGGGACGAAACGTCCGCAACACAAATTCTCAGCTCGGTGAACAGAACCACAATAATGAGCACCCGAGCTACAAATCTTCTCCCAAACTTTGAACACCTACGGGTGAGAGACGCTAAGATAAGCCAGGAAATGGGAATCCTGTGCCAACCGCCTAAGCACCACATACGAACAACTCCGGTTCCTGCACGAATGCCGAAAGAATCGAATCCTTCCACCATGTGTCAGATACAGACCACCAGTCAACAACCCACAAGCCAGGGACACAGCCAGACAGAACGGATTCAGGATGATCCAGGTAATGATTACAGACGCACTCAACAGACTACACAAATACAGACAAGAAATTGCG
>NC_057728.1:69745874-69756986 GCF_004010195.1 Chiloscyllium plagiosum | reverse complement strand
ACTGCAGCGGACAGCTGGAACTGACAACCGGAAGCAGCAGGGACAGAATTTGAACCCGGTTCCCTTAACATTATCTACGTATCTCGATTAATAGTCCAACAATAATACCACTTAACTATCACTTCCCCTAACGTAACTCTCTATACTAATGCTGGAGGAAACATCACAGAAGCGCTTCACAGGAGGCTCCCAAGCACTGAGGATGTCACCTAGACAGGGGACGAAACGTCTGCAAAACAAATTCCCAGCTCAGTGAACAGAACCAAAACAACGAGCACCCGAGCTACAAATCTTCTCCCAAACTTTGAACCTCAACTGTTTTTCACTCATCAATCATTTTCATGACCTCAAAAAAAAATCAAGTTAGAGAGGCATGACCTCGCCAGCACAAAACCATCCTGTCTATCGCTAATAATACTTTTAAGCTTCAACCCACTTGAAATAAGTGCTAACGTTTCAATAGCCTTCCTAATTACCTGCTGTATCTGAGCTTGCTTTCTGTATTTTATACATAAGCACCCAAGTTGTGTGCAGCTTTCTGCAATTTCTCTCTGTTTAAATAATACTCTTCTTTTGTTCTTTCTTCCAAAATTAACAATTTCACATTTTCCCACATTATACTGCATTGCCAATGTTCTGCGTATGTATTCAGTTATTAATATTATCAATAACTCTGTTAAAGGATGGAAAGGGGATGAGATTAATTGAGAATGTTGACCATGTGTGTGAAATGAATGTTATGAAAGCTTGTTGTTTTAATTCATTCATGGGATGTTGGTATCACAGGTGAGGCCAAAGTTTCTTGCTGAGAGGGCAGTTCATATTCAACCACATTATTGTCGTCTTGAGTCTCATGTTGGTCAAACCCAAGTGAGGAAGATAGTTTCCTTCCCTATCAGTGAATCAGGTGTATTTTTCAGGCAATTAGCATCATTTCTAGATTTTTATCTGATTCAAATTAGATTCATGGCAGGATTTGAACCCGGTTCCCTTAACATTATCTACGTATCTCGATTAATAGTCCAACAATAATACCACTTAACTATCATTTCCCCTAACGTAACTCTCTATACTAATCTTGTGAAATTTTGAAACCAGAACTGAGACATCTGCCTCTTCTGCCTGACCTGCAAATGTTTTGTTCTGAATATGTAGCAAGAGGGCTGGAGAACAGAACCTTTTTCTCTGTCCTTATTTCCTTCAGCAAGATCCTTAAGAAGGCATCAGAAAACATGGGTGTGGAAAGGAGAAGGATTCCTCTGACTCATGTCTGTTCCACAATCATTTCTGGTGTTGTTTAGCCATAAATTAAAGCAGGGACTGCAACTTCAGTTTAAATTTTGCATTCCACTTTGAATAGGCGCGTGGAAACAATAATGGAAATTTTGATGTCCGTAGCTGGGCTGTCTGTGTTCCCATTGCCATCAGAGAGACAGCCTGCCGTCAGAAGGAAACTGAGAACCAAGTATAAAATTGCTCCTCTGGCAGCATCTGGGGAGAGAATACGGTTTCTCTCCACAGATGCCAAACATGCTGAGTTTTTCCAGCATTTTCTGTTTTTGTTTCTTTCAGACCTCCAGCATCTACAATCTTTACATAACATAGAACATTACAGCACAGTACAGGCCCTTTGGCCCTCGATGTTGCACCGACCTGTGGAACCAATCTGAAGCCTGTCTATCCTATACTATTTCATTTTCATCCATATGCCTATCCAATGACCATTTAAATACCCTTAAACTTGGTGAGTCTACTACTGTTGGGGGCAGGGCATTCCACACCTGTACCTTTCTCTGAGTAAAGAAACTACCTCTGACATCTGTCGATGTCTAACACCCCTCAATTTAAAGCTATGTCCCCTCATGCTGGCCATTACCATCCGAGGAAAAAAGACTCTTCCTGTCCACCCTGTCTAATCCTCTGATTATCTTATATGCCTCAATTAAGTCACCTCTCAACTTTCTTCTCTCTAATGAAAACAGCCTTAAGTCCCTCAGCCTGTCCTCATAAGACCTACCTTCCATACCAGGCAACATTGTAGTAAATCTCCTCTGAACCCTTTCCAAAGTTTTCACATCATTTCTATAATGCAGTGACCAGAACTGTACGCAATACTCTAAGTGTAGCCGTAATAGAGTTTCGTACAGCTGCAGCATAACCTCTTGGCACAGAAACTCAATCCCTCTACCAATAAAAGCTAACACACTCTATACCTTCATAACAACCCTATCAACCTGGGTGGCAACTTTCAGGGATCTATGTACAGAGATCTCTCTGTTCATCTACACTATCAAGAATCTTACCAGTAGCCCAGTACTCTTTATTCCTGTTGCTTCTTCCAAAGTGAATCACCTCAAATTTTTCTGCATTAAACTCCATTTGCTACCTTTCAGCCCAGTTCTGCAGTTTATCTATGTCCCTCTGTAACCTGTAACCTTGAGCACTATCCACAACTCACCGAACTTAGTGTCATCTGTAAATTTACTAACCTATCCTTCTATGCCCTCATCTAGATCTGCTACTGAACTTGATTGGCCCTAATCTTTCTCTCCTCATTCTTTTATTCCTGATATACTGATATAAAGCTTTAGTGATTTTCTTGATCCTATCTGCCAATGACTTCTCATGTCCCCTCCTGGTTCTTCTCAGCCCTCTCTTCAGGTCTTTCCTGGCTAACTTGTAATTCTCAAGCTCCCTAACTGAGCCTTCAAATCTCATCCTCACATAAGCCTCCTTCTTTCTCTTGACAAGAGATTCAACTTCCTTAGTAAACCATTGCTCCCTCACTCGAGCACTCCCTCCCTGTCTGACAGGTACATACTTATCAAGGACACACAGTAGCTGTTCCTTGAATAAGCTCTGCATTTCAATTGTGCGCATCCCATGCAGTTTTCTTCTCCATCCTATGCATCCTAAATCTTGCCTAATCTTTGTTTTATTCTAAAAAATTGTTCGGCCTCACATTCATGATATTATGGGGTCTGCCCACTTTTTGCACATAACTGTTTGGAACTGAATGATAACAAAGTGTAAGTAGTACAATAACTCCCAATGATCTGGAAAAGTGAGTGGTTTGTCAGATGATTTCCACTTAAATGCATGACCGCATGCATTTTGTCTTCAGCCATACTCATCACTTCCTTTTTTTTTCCCTGACCTAATGCTGGCATTTGATTCAGCACGCAATTCATTCAAGGCACACCCAGCTGTTACAACTGTGATAAACCAGTTGTTAACTTGGAACTATTTCAAATATGGATTATTTATCTTCTGTTTTGAAATTATGAGTGCAACTTCTGCTCATTTTGTTAATACATGCTTTAAATTTATGCATTTTTTGATAGAGTCCTATGAACGATTTAAACCATGAAGCTTCGTTTTTCCACAAAATTAGTAATATTTAATTTCTGAATTCAACAGTTTAGACATTTTTAAGAAATAGTATATTATTCTATTGTGGAAACCTTTCTTGGTGATGTCACCATAAAACCTCCTTCATGTATTTATATCATGTTTGTCTCACTGAAAACTGTCTGACATTATTTTAATAGTTGCTTGGTAGTGCATTTTGCCTTGCTTATTGTCTT
This sequence comes from Chiloscyllium plagiosum, assembly GCF_004010195.1. NCBI lineage: Eukaryota > Metazoa > Chordata > Chondrichthyes > Orectolobiformes > Hemiscylliidae > Chiloscyllium > Chiloscyllium plagiosum. Next base: position 69,753,399 of record NC_057728.1, on the reverse strand, counting down.
GCACTCAGCAGGGCAAGAATGGTAAATTTCACAAGGAATCACAATTTATACTCCATGAGAGAAGCTGATTGGTTGGCAAGTCAACTCTGATCATTTGGGACGTTCCATGTGGTATATACTAGGGAACTATTGCACCCCATCCTTTTGTTCATTTCGTACTCAGCAACTTGTTACAGTTAAGTTGGCTTATGCTGCCATTAAAATATGTTACGACACGGCGGTGAACCCCTCTGTTAATTAAGCCAAACACCCAGAAAAGCTCACCTCATCTCATTATCTGTTAAAGTATAAGTGACAGAGAACTTCCCAAATGCCACTATTTAAAGAAAGAAAATCAACTTATTCTGTAACTCTAAAGGTGCATGTAAACAACAACTATTTACAACTCTGAGTCTCCTTTCTCTCAAAGGTTTGTTATCTATCTCCAACTCTATAACAATATACTGTTCCAAAAAAAAACCTATTAAAATTCCATAACTTAATTTCAAAACCACATAGCGGCTATTGTCGTCGGTGTTTGTCTTCCTCTGGTTGAAGATCTCCCTGGGTCGTCTTCCTCTGGTTGAAGATCTCCCTGGGTCATCTTCAGTCTTTTGCGGCAAGGATGTTTCATATGAAAAAGGTACCTTTGATAGAGAGTGTTTTGCTGGCAGTTACACTGATGATGGCAGTTGGTCACTCTCTGTGGCTAACTCTGAAAATGCCAGCTTCTTTCTACCGCAAACATCGGATCATCTCATTGGTTAAATGCTGTCAAAACAATAAAATTCAGATTTGATTGGGTTTTTATATCCTGGGATGACATTTAAACTTATTGGTTCAATTCAAACTTTGTGCACATAGCAGCCAAATGTTAAATATTTACAATTTTCCAGTACACTCTGAGACTGCCAGTCAGTCAGATGACGGGTGCCTGCAAGCTCTCAGTGCAAAACAGTTTTCACTCTCTCTTAAAGGTACAGTACACCTCTTCAACTTCATACAAATAGTGGAGAAGGATTTGATTTGAGCATGTTACTGTCATGTTGAACTATAAATTATACCTTCAAACTTATCTATTAATTGTTAAAGGTTAATTGCTCATGGCAATGAACAATTGAAGCAAAGTGGAAAAATAATGAAAATATGCATGATGGTTCAAAAAAATGAATGTTTTGGTGAGGAGATAACTGCAGAAGCATGATTGTCTGTGGAAACCATTCTTTTATGTAGTTAACATGGAGCCATAGTGATCTTTTCAACTTGTTTTCTGCACAACAGAATGTCTGGAAAAGTACTGATAGTAAAATAAAATTATGATACAGTACATAACCAGAATAGTATTCATATCAAGGACATTGTCCCACTCATTAAACTATTCAGCATCGGGTGAGAGTTCACGAGACCAATGCCGTGGAATTTAAGAAAGAGCTCTGATTGCCACTGTCACTGAAGTTCCCGATGGATGCAATGCAGTGTGAGGCTCTTTCTTCATATTAATGTGCACGTCTTGTATTAATTTTGATCAGACCTCAAAGAACTGATTAGGGACTTTCAGCCAAACAATGCATTTACTGACTTGTATGATAAGTGTTGTCATCATTAGAATAGTAGTAAATTGAAAATGCCTGGAAGTTTTCTTTGTTTGTTATTTCGTTGGATCTGAAAACAATTCATCTGCATTTAATTTTCTTCTTTAGGTTTGATTTTGTAGAAATTGAAGATCCAAGTGATGGTACAATTATTGGACGGTGGTGTGGCTCCACTGTGGTCCCAGGCATACAAATATCGAAGGCAAACCAAGTGCGGATACGGTTCCGATCCGATGAGTACCTGCCGTCAAAGCCAGGCTTCTGCATTTACTACTCCCTTCTGGAATCTGTAAGTCAAAGAGAAAATGCTCTTATTTAAGGAATATATGTGTTCATTTGGAAATCATTTGGTGAATTTTAAATCACTATAAAGTATGTTTAAATGCCATCTTGAAACATTTCACTGTGTTAACTCTAACATGTATAAGTTTTAGCATTGTAAGTTAGTCATCTGTTACTAGGGCTGGGCTACAAGAAAAAAAAATGCCTCATGGTGCAAATTTCAAAAGATAATTTGTTAGAGATGTGCAAGACTCACACATGAATATATCCTCAACATAAGATATGCAAAGAAGACAATGCAGTATCTTGGCAAATGTACAACCATTGGCATTTTTAGGACATACAGTAAGACTTTATTAATTAGGGAGCATTGATATGAAATTAGGAATGGACAGATAGACCCATGAAGAAATTGCTACAGGTTTTGAAAGTATTTTGCAAGATCCCAACAACATTGTGCAGAATAGCTCTCTGTTTGAAAACATATCTATTTCCTATTAGATGCTCAGTGCTCAATGCTTGATGTACCATCACTTATTAGGACACCTCTCCCTCCAGTTGTCCTGAAGATTGGATGCATTCTACTAAGTTGGGTTGAACTGGAAGAATGTATGTGTGATACCTAAATTTGCTGCTTACTATTTACCACGCTGAGATTCCGGTAATTAACGTATAAAATTTCATGAACTCTTACAGTGACTTTTAACAATAAGTGCAATGGAAGAAAATGTAGCCAGACAAGGAAAGCAACAACATGCAAATAAAACAAACATTTACCTCAGGTTTATAAGTTATGCTTGAATGAATGAAAACAATTTGGTTTTCACTTTTAATTACTGCAACTACTTTTTACCCTAACTGAATTCTATAAAACGCATAATGTCTGCAATAAATCAGGTTATCAATTATCCACATATAACCAGAATATCACCACAGGAACATTTTGTTGTAGGTAATAAATATCTTCCTTCCAGAATTTGACTTGTGCAATTGAATTGGAGATAGGTGAGCACTTCTGTGAGAGTGATTACAATTCTGTTATGTTTACTTCAGCAATGCAAAGGGATAGGTATGTACCGCAGGGCAGGAGTTATAGCTGGGGAAAAGGCAATTATGATGTGATTAGGCAAGATTTAGGATGCATAGGATGGGGAAGGAAGCTGCAGGGGGTGGCACAATTGAAATGTGGAGCTTGTCCAAGGAACAGCTACTGCATGTTCTTGATAAGTATGTACCTGTCAGACAGGGAGGAAGTGGTTGAGCGAGGGAACTGTGGTTTACTAAAGAAGTTGAATCTCTTGTCAAGAGAAAGAAGGAGGCTTATGTGAGGATGAGATTTGAAGGCTCAGTTAGGGAGCTTGAGAGTTACAAGTTAGCCAGGAAAGACCGAAAGAGAGGGCTGAGAAGAGCCAGGAGGGGACATGAGAAGTCTTTGGTAGGTAGGATCAAGGAGAACCCTAAAGCTTTCTATACGTTTGCCAGAATAAAAGAATCACTAGAGTAAGATTAGGGCCAGTCAAGGACCATAGTGGGAAGTTTTGCATGAAATCTGAGGAGATAAGAGGGAGGCACTAAATGAATATTTTTCCTCAATATTCACACTGGAAAAATAAAGTGTTACCCAGGAGAATACTGAGATACAGGCTACTAAGGAGGAGGTGTTAGCAGTTCTAGAGAGTGTGAAAATAGGTAAGTCTCTGGGCTGGATGGGATTTATCCTAGGACTCTCTGGGAAGCTAGAGAGGAGATTGCAGAACCTTTGGCTTTGATCATTATGTCGTCATTATCGACAGGAATAGTGCCAGAAAACTCATGAAGAGCAAATGCCCCTTCATCAAGAAGGGGAGTAGGGACAACCCGAGGGGTAATTATAGACCAGTGAGCCTTACTTCGGTTGTGCGTAAAGTGATGCACAAGGTTATAAAAGGCAGGATTCATAATCATCTAGAAAGAAATAAGTTGATAAGGAATAATCAACACGATTTTGTGAAGGGGTAGGTTGTGCCTCACAAACACGTGAACGTGGCTGAAGCGGTTGATGTGGTGTATATGGATTTCAGGAAAGCGTTTGATAAGGTTCCCCATGGTAGGCTATTGCAGAAAATACGGAGATATGGGATTGAGGGTAATTTAGCAGTTTGGATCAGAAATTGGTGAGCTGAAAGAAGACAGAGGGTGGTGGTTGTTGGGAAATGTTCATCCTGGAGTTTGGTTACTAGTGGTGTACCGCAAGGATCTGTTTTGAGGCCACTGCCGTTTGTAACTTTTATAAGTAACCTGGATGAGAGCATAGAGGATGGGTTAGTAAATTTGCGGATGACACTAAGTTCGGTGGAGTTGTGGATAGTGCCGAAGAATGTTGTAGGTTACAGAGGGACATAGATAAGCTTCAGAGCTGGGCTGAGAGGTGGCAAATGGAATTTAATGTGAAAAAGCTTGAAGTGATTCACTTTGGAAGGAGCAACAGGAATAAAGAGCACTGGGCTAATAGTAAGATTCTTGGCAGTGTGGATGAGCAGAGATATCTCGGTGTCCATGTACATAGATCCCAGAAAGTTGTCACCTAGGTTGGTATGGTTATTAAGAAGGCATACGGTGTGTTAGCTTTAATTGGTAGAGGGGTTGAGTTTTGGAGCCATGAAGTCATGTTGCAGCTGTACAAAACTCTGGTGCGGCCGCACTTGGAGTATTGCGTACTGTTCTGGTCACCATATAATGGAAAAGATGTGGAAACATTGGAAAGGGTGCAGAGGAGATTTACTACAATGTTGCCTGGTATGAAAGAAAGGTCTTATGAGGAAAGGTTGAGGGAGTTGAGGCTGTTTTTGTTAGAGACAAGATTGAGAGGTGACTTAATAGAGGTATATAAGATGATCAGAGGGTTAGATAGGGTGGACAGTGAGAGCCTTTATTCCTTGGATGATGATGGCTAGCAGAAAGGGACATAACTTTAAATTAAGGGGTGATAGGTATAGGAAAGAGGTCAGAGATATTTTCTTTACTCGGAGTGCAGTATGGGTGTGGAATGCCCTGCCTGCATCAGTAGTAGACTTGCTAAATTTATGGGCATTTAAATGGTCATTTGATAAACATATGGATGATAATGGAATAGTGTAGGTTAGATGGGCTTCAGATTGATTTCACAGGTCAGCGCAATATTGAGGGCCAAAGGGTCTGTACTGCGCTGTCATGTTCTGAGTTCAAATACTATTTCTTCTTTTGTGGATTTATAACATGTTGTACTTTAGCTGGGCAGGGATATATCAGCTATGCCAATAAGATGTGGCAATACTCTAATATATGTCAGAAAGACAGCCATTGTGTTCTTCACTTACACAAATGAAAAAAATAATACTTGGCAATAGTGGTGAGATAATCTGTTTGCTCAGTGAGTATCTGATTCCTAACACAACCCCAGGCATTTTCTGAAATAGCCTTACTGCTGACTGCTAACTTTTGTGCATTATCTTTTTAGCTCTTTGATTAGCCATCATACCCTACCCAGGAATGTGGCAAAGCAACCTGCTCCCAGGCCTCTGGTCACTTCTCATTTCATACAATCACTGCATCAGAAAATTGTGGAGCAATTAACTCAACATTTTTCATTGTCTGGCTGTTTTGAAGTGCCTGGCGTATCTTTTCAGCATCTCTTTAAGAACTTGTGGGCGGCACGGTGGCACAGTGGTTAGCACTGCTGCCTCACAGTGCCGGAGACCCGGGTTCAATTCCCGACTCAGGCGACTGACTGTGTGGAGTTTGCACATTCTCCCCGTGTCTGTGTGGGTTTCCTCCGGGTGCTCCGGTTTCCTCCCACAGTCCAAAGATGTGCAGGTCAGGTGAATTGGCCATGCTAAATTGCCCGTAGTGTTAGGTAAGGGGTAAATGTAGGGGTATGGATGGGTTGCGCTTTGGCGGGTCGGTGTGGACTTGTTGGGCCGAAGGACCTGTTTCCACACTGTAATGTAATCTAAACTTGCTCTCAGAATTAGGTTCACATTCAAGGAGATAAAGCATACTGTCATTCAGTGTTGTAGCAAAGTGGTCCTGAGGCAGACTCTCTCTGCTTTCATCTTCAAGATTGATTCTGTGGTTACTGACTTTGTATTCAATAAGGACTGAAAGCTGTGTGAGTGAGGAGAACTCCAGAGCAGGATGTTTTCTCTTCTGTGCTTTACAGTGAATTGTAGCTGAAAGTTGCATCAGTTGTGAATCAAACAATCCTGAATGAAGACTGGGATTTTCCTGATTTAAAGACTGGTGGGAGGGTGTCCAGGGAAAAAACTTGTTGCCAGATCTTCTGGAATTTAGACAACTCATTAGCTGTTGGTGGGCTTTCTGTTGGATTACAACCTAGATTAGGAAGTCCCACCAATCAAAAAGCTGTCAGCTCCAGAATCTGGCAGTGCTCATGCAGACCCTATGGCTTCAGTTAGAATAAGTGGACTCCCAGATAGGGTGGCATACTGGTCAGCACTGCTGTCATACAACACCAAGGACCGGTGTTCAGTTCCAGCCATGGGTGTCTGTGTGGAGCTTTGTCCCCATGTTTGCATTGGTTTCCTCAGGGTACTCTGGTTTCTCAAAATGTCCTTGGATGTGCAGGTTCGGTGGATTATCCATGTTAAATGCAAGGTTATGGAGATAGGATTGGGAGGCTTGGTCTAGGTGGTATGCTGCTTGGGGGTGAATGTCGACATGATGGACCCAATGGTCTCTTGCTGCTCTATAAGGATTCAATGCAAGAACATTCTCAGGAGAGAGATGATATTTGAGATTTGTGGGAGAGGCTGCAGGTGATTTGTATTGAGGGCTGGTGTAGTTCAGAGGCATAGTCCTAGGTGCAGTCATATTGAAGCAATCCCTTCCAAACTGACAACCTGCTAGCATTTGTATTTACAAATGAGAGGGACCGTATTGTTGAAGAGGAGAGTATGAAACAGACTGGTAAGCTAGAGGAAGGAAGATGTGTTGGGCATTTTGAAAAACTTGAGAATAGACAAGTCCCCTGGGCCTGACGGGATATATCCAAGGATTATATGGGAAGCAAGAGAGGAAATTGCAGAGCCGTTGGCAATGATCTTTTCGTCTTCACTGTCAATGGGGGTGGTACCAGGGGACTGGAGAGTGGCGAATGTTGTGCCCCTGTTCAAAAAAGGGAATAGGGATAACCCCGGGAATTACAGGCCAGTTAGTCTTACTTCGGTGGTAGGCAAAGTAATGGAAAGGGGACTGAGGGATAGGATTTATGAGTATCTGAAAAGGCACTGCTTGATTAGGGACAGCCAGCACAGATTTGTGAAGGGTAGGTCTTGCCTTACAACTCTTATTGAATTCTTTGAGGAGGTGACCAAGAATGTGGATGAGGGTAGAGCAGTGGATGTAGTATACATGGATTTTAGTAAGGCATTTGATAAGGTTCCCCATGGGAGGCTTATGCGGAAAGTCAGGAGGCAGGGGATAGAGGGAAATTTGGCCAATTGGATAAAAAACTGGCTAACCGGTCAAAGTCAGAGAGTGGTGGTAGATGGTAAATATTCAGCCTGGAGCCCAGTTACAAGTGGAGTTCCGCAGGGATCAGTTCTGGGTCCTCTGCTGTTCGTAATTTTTATTAATGACTTGGATGAGGGAGTCCAAGGGTGGGTCAGTAAATTTGCAGATGATACGAAAGTCGG
>NC_057728.1:69724619-69745732 GCF_004010195.1 Chiloscyllium plagiosum | reverse complement strand
GGCCACATTTGGAGTACTGTGTGCAGTTCTGGTCGCCTCATTTTAGGAAAGATGTGGAAGCTTTGGAGAGGGTGCAAAGGAGATTTACCAGGATGTTGCCTGGAATGGAGAATAGGTCATATGAGGATAGGTTGAGAGTGCTAGGCCTTTTCTCATTGGAACGGCGAAGGATGAGAGATGACTTGATAGAGGTTTATAAGGTGATCAGGAGAATAGATAGAGTAGACAGTCAGAGACTTTTTCCCCAGGTACAACAGAGTGTTACAAGGGGACACAAAATTTAAGGTGAAGGGTGGAAGGTATGGGGGGTAGGTTCTTTACCCAGAGAGTGGTGGGGCATGGAATGCGCTGCCTGTGGGAGTGGCAGAGTCAGGATCATTGGTGACATTTAAGCGGCAATTGGATAGGTACATGGATAGGTGCTTAAGCTAGGACAAATGTTCGGCACAACATCGTGGGCCGAAGGGCCTGTTCTGTGCTGTATTGTTCTATGTTCTATGTTCACTGGTTGACCAGCTGGAATGGCCAGGTCTTTCTTGTCCTGCCTGGAGCTGAAGTTATTGCAGCACAGGTAAGGTAAGGCCTTAACAAGTCAGAAAGTGACCATGTAAAATCCTCAATATGACGGGACAGGAAAGTCAAACTTGGGCTTTCCTGCCCAGAACTGATTTTCTGTAATGGCAAGAAGGTGGTTGGTGTCTCACCAGTGTTGATCTGCCCAATTACCTTCTCCTCCTGTCACCTCTTTGGCTGTTTATCAGGGTAAGATTCTGTCCTAACTATACACTTATTTGAGGACTTAATATGATTTTTCACCTTGATAGATTAATTTGAAGCTGTCAGCCATGACCACAATGATTGATTTCTGTTTTTCACATTGAATTTGACTTAGTGCAGTCTGTGCAAGTGAATAGTAACAATTCGTGAATACACAAAAGTGGAAGGAAAAGACCAGCTGCTTTATTGAGTCTGACATTTAGAGTAATGGTGCAACTGAATATCCTGATCAGAAATTCTTCTAAAATAACAAACTACAGGGATTAAAAAATCTGATTTTAAAAATCCCAGGCAAATTTAGGGAAACAAAATGTGGGAAATTTTGCTTTGACCCTTGATGGTGACAAAACGAATTCCAGATCACCACAGTGACTTAAGCACATTCTCCAACACTTCACTAATCTTGTATGCATTTGCATTAATCTTCATCAGGAGCTCATCAAGCTTAACATTTGAACACATGTAATGAATCCCCACACACTGTATGAGCCAGAAATTTGTTCCAAATGTTGATGCTAAGCAACAAAAAGAAAACTCCCCTTCTATCTACCCCTGCTCTGTGCTCATGTGATTGTATCATTGTCTATCTCTGTCACTTATATAACTTACATGCTTTATCCACAGAGATGCAGACTAAGCATAGAATCACGAAAAGCGACAGCACAGGAAGGTACCCTTTGACCCATCAGATATGGTGTGTTCTTTGAAGAAACAGTCTGCTTAAGCCCACGTGTCAACTTTTACATTCTTCAGTTGATTTGCTCATGCTAATAGGGGAGGTTTAAATTATCCAAGTGGAGGTGTGGGAATTGGGAGGTAATATTAGAGAGGAATACCAAAATAAACAGAACACTGAGAGAAACAGGCAGCATTATGTCAGTAAATAAAATGTTATCAGGTGGATTCAGAGTAAGGTGGAAAGAATCAAGTCTAAATTAAAGTTAATGTGCAACTATTTACCTGAGTGAAGAGTGTTAAGGTTAGTGTGTTGGAAAGCCAAGTGTAAATATGATGTGGCAAGAATGAAGAACTGGCTCAAAGAAGGACAGAATTGAGCATTAAATATTATTAGATGCAATATACTCAGGAAAACAAGGAGTGGGAGAGGAGTGGTGGTATTGACTAAGGAGAACACTGCAGTGCAGGAGAAAGAAGGTCACCAAGAGGGGTCAAGGACAGAAGTTCAGTGTTGTGAAAAATTCCTGGTTTCCAAACCTGACCAGTGAGAAGGTTCCCCAGAACTTTGGATTGTCATTCTGAGGGATGCTGTGGCATCTGGGAATCATGCTCATGCTAGAAATCCTGCTGTGACACAGGGACTTTGTCCAGGCTTTTCTTTAAAACAATAAGTTAAAACAGCAGACCAGTCTCACTGTACAGTGCTACTCTTCTCCAACATCATGGAATACCTACTCTCGTATACTCCATGGCCCTTTACACCTTCCACACTGAACAATGTTCGCTGTACCTTCTTCATAGCCCATTATATCTCTTGTGCCACTCATGCCAACCCATGCTCCCATATACTACCTTTTGCCTTTACCATGCCGAGTCACCCAGTATCCACCATATGCAAATGTCAGGACTCATGCTGAGATGAGATAAAGACAAATTCTTCACTGAAATTGGAAGAGTTCATTACTCAAAAAAAGAACCACTCCCTATGATTGAAAATATACTCAGTATGTTTAATTTGAACATTGTTAAAAGGAGACTAGAAGTTGAAACGTTTTATCTTGCACTCATCAGAACTAGGACTCGAGAAAAAGACTTGAAAAAGATACCATTTTATAAGCATGAGAAGAGGGTATTGATTGGCTGTTATTGGCATAGAGAATGCAGCAAGAGCATCAGAAACCATGAAAATGGGGAGGCGATGACCTAGTGGTATTATCATGAGACTATTAATCCAGAAATTCCACAAATCCTCGCAGGAATCATATTCAAATCCCACCATGATAGATGGTGGAATTTGAATTCAATATAATATTTGGAATTAAGAATGTAATGATGACAATGAAACCATGGCCAACTGACAGAAAAGCCCATGTTGTTCACTAATGTCCTTCAGGGAAGGAAATCTGGCATCTTTGTCCGGTCTGGTCTATATGTGATCCAGAGCCACAACAATATGTTCACTCTGAACAGTTCTCTGAAATGGCTGAGTAAGCCACACAGTTGTATTAAATCAGTATAAGTCACAATACAGATATGAAACTGGACAGGCCACCTGGCATCGAGCTAAGCACTGGAAGGTACAATGGCAAAAACAGTCTTCCTTAGGAGCACTGAGGGCGTGCTAGTGCCAAACGTAGGAGACCTGTCTCATAGGTTATTTAAGCAACTGTCTGACATAGTCATATTCATGGAACCATACTTTACAATTGCCCAGACACCACCATCACTGTCCCTGGATATGCCCTGTCCCACTGCAGTACAGAGGTGGCAACACCATCATATACAGTCTGGGGAGACTTCCCCTGAGAGACTTCAACATTGATTCTGGATCCCATGAAGTCTCATGGCATCAGGTTGAACACGGGCAAGGAAATATCCTGCTGATTAGTATGTATTGTCCGACCTCAGCTGATGAATCAGTAACTCCTCCATTTTGAATAACACTCGAGGAAGCATTGAGGGTGGCAAGAGTGCATAATGTTTCTGGATGGGGGCTTTCAATGTTCACCATCACGAGTGGCTTGACATCAGCACTACTGATCGAGCTGGTCAGATCCTAAAGGACATTGCTGCTAGACTGGATCTGCAGCAGTGATGAGGGAACCAACAAGAGTGAGGAACATACTTGACCTTATCCTTACCAATCTGCCAGGTGCAGATGCATCTGTTCATGAAAGAATCAGTAAAAATGACCATTGCATAATCCTTATGGAGATGATGTCCTGCCTTCATATCGAAAGTACCCTCCATCATGTTGTGAAGCACCATTATCGTGCCAAGTGGGACAAACCTCGGCGTGATCTAGCAACTCAAAACTGGGCACCTATGAGGCACAGTAGGCCATCAGCAGCAGCAAAACTTTACTCCAATACAATCTTCACCCTCATGGCCCAGCAGATAAACCATTACCATCAAGCCATGGTTGATCCTATAGAGAGTAGAGGAGGCCATGCCAGGAGCAGCACCATGCATACCTAAAAATGAGGTGTCAACCAAGGGAAGCTACCAAACAGGAAAACCTGCATGTCAAACAGTAAAAACAACAAATGATAGACAGAGCAAAGTGATCCCACATTAATCATCAAATCTTAGCTGTGCCATCTTGTATACCTCATTGTGAATAGTAGTGGACAATTAAACAACTCACTCGATGAAAAGTCTCTACAAATATTACCATTCTCAATGATGGAAGAGCCCAGCTCCTCAGTGCCAAAAATAAGGCTGAAGCATTTGCAACAATCTTCGGCCAGAAGTGCTGAGTAGATGATCCATCTCAGAGGTAAAAACAATGACTGCAGATGCTGGAAACCAGATTCTGGATTAGTGGTGCTGGAAGAGCATAGCAGTTCAGGCAGCATCCAAGGAGCAGCGAAATCGACATTTCCGGCAAAAGCCCTTCATCAGGGCTTTTGCCCGAAACGTCGATTTCGCTGCTCCTTGGATGCTGCCTGAACTGCTGTGCTCTTCCAGCACCACTAATCCAGATGATCCGTCTCAGCCTCCTCCAGTGGTTGCCAGCATCACAGATGCCATTCTTCAGCCAATCCATTAACTTGATGTAATATCAAGAAATGCTTGGAGGCACTAGATACTGTAAAAAAGCTTTGGGCCCAGATAACATTCCGGCAGTAGTACTGAAGACTTGTGCTCTAGAACTTGCCGTACACCTATCCAAACTATTCCAATACAGCCACAACACTGACACCTACCTGATAATGTGGAAAATTGCTCAGAGAAGTCCTGTATGTGAAAAAAAAACTGGACAAATCCACCCCAGCCAATTACTGAATGAATTGCGGATGCTGAAATCAGAAACACAAACGGAAGTTCTGGAAAGCTCAGCAAGTCTGGCAGTATCTGTGAAGAGAAATCAAAGTTAACGTTTCTGGTCCAGTGACCCTTTCTCAGAACTGTTTAGAAGAAATGTCACCGGACCCAGAATGTTAACTGTGATTTCTCTTCACAGATGCTGCCAGACTTGCTGAGCTTTTCCAGCAACTTCTGTTTTTGTTTCTAGCCAAACAAAACTGGAATTATTGGGAATCAGAGGGCAAACTCTGTGCTGGTTGGAGTCATATCTTTTTTTTAATTTGTGGGATGTGGGCATCACTGGCTGGCCAGCGTTTATTGCCTGTTCCCCTTCCCCATGACAAGGTAGTGGTGAGCTGCCTTCTTAAACCACTGAAGTCCACCTGCTGTGGGTTGACCCACAATGCCTTTAGGGAGGGAATTTCAGGATTTCAACTCAGCGATAGTGAAGGAACAGCAATATGTTTGCAAATCAGGTTGGTCAATGTCTTGGAGGGCAACTTGCAGGTGGTAATGTTGTTATGCATCTTTGTCCTTGTCCATCTAGATGGAAGTGGTTGTGGGATTGGAAGGTACTTGCTGAGGATCTTTGGTGACTTTATGCATTGCATCTTGTAGGTAATACACACAGCTGCTTCAGAACGTCGGTGGTGGATGGAGTGGATGCTTGTGGATGTAGTGTCAATCAAGTGGATTACTTTTCCTGGATGGTGTAAAGCTCCTTGAGTGTTGTTGGAGCTGCACCCATCCAGGCAGGTGGGGGGTATTCCATCACACTCCTGACTTGTGCCTTGCAGATGATGGACAGATTTTAGGGAGTCAGGAGGTGAGTTAACCATCACAGTATTCCTCGCCTCTGACCTGCTCTTGTAGCCACTGTGCTTATGTGGTGACTTCAGTTGAGTTTTGGTCAATGGTAAGCCTTCAGTATGCTGATATTGGGAGATTCAGTGCTGGCAACACCATTGAATATCAAGGAGTGGTTTTTAGATTGTCTGTTATTGGTGATAGTCATTGCCTGGGAATTGTGTGGCATGAGTGTTACTTGCCATTTGGCAGCCCAAGCCTGTATATTGTCCAGATTCTTGTTGCACTAATGTGGAGGGCTGGAGAGGGCAGGAATTGGGAGATAATGGACTTGAATGTGTGGGTGAGTAACTAGTGCAGGAAGCAAGGATTTAAAATCTTGGATCACTGGGTATGTTTTTCAGTAAGGATAAATTATACAAGAGGGATGGGTTACACCTTAATAGGTGGGGGACCAGCCTTCTGGCAGGCAGGTTTGCCACTGCAACACAGGCGTGTTTAAACTAATTAGTGGGTGGTGGTGGGGGGAGAGGGGACAAACTGGAAATTCAAGAAGGAAGTTAAAGGGAAAGTGAGAATAAGAGAAGTTAAGAAAGACAACAGAATGGAGCAGAAAACTCAAGAAGGGATCATACAATATGGTCAAGTGAAATTGGGATTGATAGGAAAGGTGAGTGGAGTAACAAATTAAGAATATTACATGTGATTGCACAAAGCATAAAAAATAAGGTGGATGAGCTTAAGGCTCAGTTGGAAATTGGCAGGTACGATGTTATGGGGTAACTGAGACGTGGCTTCAAGTGGATAGGGCCTGGGAAATGAATATTCAAGGCTATACATGCTTTCGAAAGGACAGACTGACGGGCAGTGGGGTCAGGGTGGCCCTGTTGGTGAGGAATGATATTCAGTCCCTTGCGAGAGGGTATATAGAATCAGGAGTTATAGTCAGTTTGGTACAGCTCAGAAATTCTAAGGGTAGAAAGACCCTAATGGGAGTTATCTACAGGCCCCCAAACAATAGTCTGGATGTAGGGTGTAAGTTGAATAAGGAGTTGAAATTGGCCTGTCACAAAGGTATTACCACAATTACTATGGGGGATTTCAACATGCAGGTAGACTGGGAGAATCAGAGTGGTACTGGACCCCAAGAAAGAGAGTTTGTGGAGTGCCTCCGAGATGGACTCTTAGAACAGCTGGTGCTGGAGCCTACCAGGGAGAAGGCAATTCTGGATCTGGTGTTGTGCAACGAACCGGATTTGATCAGGGACCTCGAAGTAAAGGAGCCATTAGGAGATAGTGACCATAATATGATGTTTTAATCTGCAATTTGAGAAGGAGAAGGGAGAATCGGGAGTGTCAATATTGCAGTTGAACAAAGGGAACTATGGAGCTATGAGGGAGGAGCTCAATGGTTCAATACCCTACCAGAGATGGCAGTGGAACAACAATGGCAGGTATTTCTGGATATTATGCAGAAGGTGCAGGGTCAGTTCATTCCAAAGAGGAAGAAAGAGGGGAGACAGGGGCGGCTGCGGCTGACAAGGGAGGTTAAAGACTCTATAAAGATAAAAAAGAAGTATAAAATAGCAAAGGTGAGCGGGAAGCCTTAGAACTAGGAAACTTTTAAAGAGCAACAGAGGATAACTAAAAAGGCAATACACGGAGAAAAGATGAGATACGAAGGCAAACTGGCCAAAAATATAAAGGAGGATAGTAAAAGCTTTTTTAGGTACGTGAAAAGAAAATAAATGTTAAGACTAAAATTGGGCCCTTGAAGACAGAAATGGGTGAATTTATTATGGGAAACAAGGAAATGGCAGAAGAGTTGAATAGGTACTTTGGATCTGTCTTCACTGGGGAAGACACAAGCAATCTCCCAGATGTAATAGTGGCTAAAGGACCTAGGGTAATGGATGAACTGAAGAGAATTAATATTAGGTAGGAAAGACTGTTAGGTCTGAAGGCTGATAAGTTCCTGGGACCTGATGGTCTGCATCCCAGGGTACTGAAGGAGGTGGCTCTAGAAATCGTGGGCGCATTGGTGATCATTTTCCAATGTTCTATCAAATCAGGATCAGTTACTGCAGATTGGAGGGTAGCTAACATTGTCCCACTTTTCAAGAAAGGAGGGAGAGAGAAAACAGGGAATTATTGACCGGTTAGCCTGACATTAGTGGTGCAAAAGATGCTGGAGTCAATTATAAAAGATTAAATTACAATTTATTTGAATTGCAGTAACAGGATAGGTCAGAGTCAGCATGGATTTATGAAGGGGAAATTGTGCTTGACTAGTCTTCTGGAATTTTTTTGAGGATGTAACTATGAAGATTACATGCTCAAAACTAAGGGTGGCACAGTGGCTCAGTGGTTAGCACTGCTGCCTCACAGCTCCAGGGACCCAGGTTCGATTCCAGCCTTGGGTGACTGTCTTTGTGGAGTTTGCACATTCTCCCTGGGTGTGCTCCGGGCGTCCTCCCACAGTCCAAAGATGTGCAGGTCAGGTGAATTGGCCATTCTAAATTGCCCATAGTGTTAGGTGCATTAGTCAGGGGGAAATGGGTCTGGGTGGGTTACTCTTCGGAGGGTCAGTGTGGAGTAGTTGGGCCGAAGGGCCTGTTTCCGCATTGTCGGAATCTATTCTAATCCAATCTAATCAAAAAAAGGTGGACAAGAGAGAGCCAGTGTACCTGGACTTTCAGACGCCTTTGATAAGGTCCCACAAAGGAGATTAGTGATAAAATTAAGGCACATGGTATTGGGTCCCTTTCGGAATGGCAGGCAGTGACTAGTGGAGTACCACAAGGTTCGGTGCTGGGATCGCAGCTGTTTACAATATACATCAATGATATAGATGAAGGCATTAAAAGTAATATTAGCAAATTTGCATTTGACACAAAGCTGGGTGGCAGGGTGAAATGTGAGGAGGATGTTATGAGAATACAGGGTGACTTGGACAGGCTGGGTGAGTGGACAGATGCATGACAGATGCAGTTTAATGTGGATAACTTTGGTGGCAGGAAGAGAAAGGCAGATTACTATCTAAATGGAGTCAAGTTGGGTGAAGGGGAAGTACAACGAGATCTAGGTGTGCTTGTACATCAGTCAATGAAAGCAAGCATGCAGGTACAGCAGGCAGTGAAGAAAGCTAATGGCATGCTGGTCATTGAGTAAAGGAGAAAAGAGGTCTTTCTGCAGCTATACAGGGCCCTGGTAAGACCGCACCTGGAGTATTGTGTGCAGTTTTGGTCTCCAAATTTGAGGAAGGACATTCTGGCAATTGAGGGAGTACAGCATGAGTTCATGAGATCAATTCCCGGAATGGCGGGACTATCATATGTTGAAAGATTAGAGTGACTGGGCTTGTGTAGACTTGAGTTTAGAAGGATGAAAGGGGATCTGATTGAGATGTATAAAATTATTAA
Organism: Chiloscyllium plagiosum; assembly: GCF_004010195.1. Taxonomy (NCBI): domain Eukaryota; kingdom Metazoa; phylum Chordata; class Chondrichthyes; order Orectolobiformes; family Hemiscylliidae; genus Chiloscyllium; species Chiloscyllium plagiosum. The sequence goes on along the minus strand of NC_057728.1, from coordinate 69,736,739 downwards.
TGGATTGGAAACTCTGGAGGCAGGAAGCATGTTTCCGCTGATGAGTGAGTTCAGAACCAGAGAACACAGTTTAAAAATAAATGGTAGGCCATTTAGAACAGAGTTGAGGAGAAACTTCTTCACCCAGAGAGTAGTGGATATATGGAATGCTCTGCCCCAGAAGGCAGTGGAGGCCAAGTCTCTTGATACTTTCAAGAAAGAGATGGTTAGAGCTCTTAAAGATAGTGGAATCAAGGGTAATGGGGATAGGGCAGGAACAAGATACTGATTGTGGATGATCAGCCATGATGATAATGAATGGTGGTGCTGGCTCGAAGGACCGAATAGCCTACTTCTGCACCTATTGTCGATTATCTATTGTAACTGTGTCCCACAAGGCAATAAAAAAAGTTAACCATAAATCTAACTTCAGAATTACTGTAACAGTTCTTTCAAATATATCAAAAACTTGATTGTTTGCTTTAATAGCTCTGTTGACAATTGGGTTTTGCAGCTTTATTCTCTAGTTCCTTTTGTCTACTTTCCAAACAGTTCCAATCAGTTTATGCATTTTTTTTCAAAGATTCATGTCTACATTTAACCCTGCTTCCAAGTAGTTAATGTAGATTGTAAATAGTTTGCCCTGAGGACTGAATCCTGTGGCACCCCACCACTTACATCTTGCCAAACAAAAAAAATCCATTTATCTGACACATGTGGGGGCAGCTGCTGTCTATAGGAAGCTGCCTCCATGAACCAAAATACGTGATTTGGGGCACACCCCCTCTAACCCCCAAACCAGTGAAAACAGTGGATGCCATGTTCAGGGGGACCCTGTCATTGCAAAAAATCAGATTGAAGTGTGATGAGGTGAATGTTTAGAGGGCAGTAATATCAAATATGTGTATGTACCACTGGGCAGCAGAGTGGCTCAGTGGTTAGCACGCTGCCTCACAGCGCCAGGGATCCAGGTTCAATTCTAGCCTTGGGCGACTGTTTGTGTGGAGCTTGCACATTCTCCCTTTGTCTGCGTAGGTTTCCTCCAGGTGCTCTGGTTTTCTCCCACAATCCAAAGATATTCAGATGGGTTAAGCTAAATTGCCCAAAACGTCAGGTACATCGGTCAAGGGTAAATGTAGAATAATAGGGTACGGGAATGGGTTACTCTTCAGAGGGTCAGTATGGACTTGTTGGGTTAGTATATTAAGTATCACATATTTAGGTTAATTGACAAACAGGATAAGGAATAATAAGGTGTTAGAATAATGTTCGGATCAAGATTGTAATGAGGGTAGGGCTATAATAATAACCCAAACTGACTATCAGTCATAAGATTATTTTTAGTGGATTTGCCAAATCTACTCAAGCACTGTCAAGTGCCACTCCCATCAATTTGTTGATAATCAAGAGTGGAAATAGAAACTGAACTGCATGGCCAGACAATGGTTGAGTAGTATTATCAATGGACTATTAATCCAGAAACTCAGCTAGACTTCTGGGGACTTGACTTCAAACCTTGCCATCACAAAAGGTGGAACTTGAATTCAATTTAAAAAATCTGGAATTGAGGGTTGAAGAATGATAATGAAACCATTGTTGATTGTTTGAAAAAACTAATCTTGTTCACAAATGTCCTTCCTTTGTTTTAGGGAAGGAAATCTGTCATCCTTACCTGATCTGGCTTACATGTGATTCCAGATCCATAGCAATGTGGTTAATTTTTATCCCACTAGTCAATAACTGCTGGTCTAGCCAGAGATACCCACATTCTGTGAGTGAATAAAAGTTTAAAAAAACTCACGCAAGCCAATTCTTCAAATATTCAAATGCAAAAAAAGTAAAATGCCTCAGTGGTTAGCACTGCTGTCTCACAGTGCCAGGGACCTTAGTTCAATTCCACCCTTGTGCAGAAGTGGAGTTTGTTAGAATAATCAACATCGATAGGGAAAAGGTACTAAGCAAACTATTAGGATTCAGATAAAAATCACACGACACTAGGTTATAGTCCAACAGGTTTATTTGGAAGCACTAGCTTTCAGAGCGCTGCACCACCTGATGAAGGGCGGCACGGTGGCACAGTGGTTAGCACTGCTGCCTCACAGCGCCAGAGACCCGGGTTCAATTCCCGCCTCAGGCGACTGACTGTGTGGAGTTTGCACTTTCTCCCCGTGTCTGCGTGGGTTTCCTCCGGGTGCTCCGGTTTCCTCCCACAGTCCAAAGATGTGCAGGTCAGGTGAATTGGCCATGCTAAATTGCCCGTAGTGTTAGGTAAGGGGTAAATGTAGGAGTATGGGTGGGTTGCACTTCGGCGAGTCGGTGTGGACTTGTTGGGCCGAAGGGCCTGTTTCCACACTGTAAGTAATCTAATCTAATCTAATCTAATCTAAAAACCTGTTGGACTATAACCTGGTGTTGTGTGATTTTTAGCTTTTAACCTGCACTTTTACTTCCTCCTCTAATTTGGGTTTTCTAATTTACCCGACAATTGAACCCTCCCCCCGCAGCCTCTATTTAATTTAAATTCCTGTCTATAGCCCTGCTTATCCGATTCGCCAGGAGCTCCTCGAGAAACCAACATTTACTATAGGCACAGTCTCTGGGAACCACAAGGGCAGCCACATCATGCAAGAACAACACATCACCTGACCCTCTCTCCTTATTTATTTATCTAGTTTTGAATTTGGTTTTTAAATGAATTTTAAAACTTATTTGTATCTCTGCTTATTATCTCAATCTGACTGCAAGTTAAAACCAATAATTTAACACAGATTCCAATTTAACATACATTCCCTATTAGCCAATCAAATCACAGTCTTCCTGTGATGTCACTTTTCAAATCCCTACCCCCAGTTGAAGCCCTCAGAATCAGAAAGTCTCACTTTCTCAGGCTGCCCTCCAACTTGGTCCCACTCAGCTCCACTCCTGAGGTGAATGTTTGCCTTAATTGGGTTTTTGGAACCAGGATACACAGTTTTTGAAGCACAGGCTAGCCATTTAGGACTGAAATGAACATTTCTTCATTTGGAGGGTGGTGAGTCTTTTGAATTGTGTGCCACAGAGGACTTTGGAGACTCAACCATTAAGTATGTTCAAAACTGATGGATTTATAGATATTAAAAGCTTCAGGGATACAGGTACAGTGCAGGAAAATGATGTTGGAGCAGGGCTAAAGCTCCTTTTGCTATTTCTCGAGTTACTTTTTGTTTTTCAGAAGTTATCTTTCAGCTTCCCTAACTCCTCCTTCATTAGGTGATGTCATCACTTGGTAACAATACATTTTATATTTGCGTTAATATATGGGGACTCTCACAGGCATAGAATTAGAAGAATTAATCAATATTCCCAATAATCATCACTCATTGTTTAAGATGAAAGCCAAAACAAACAAGGAAAGAATTAATTTCCTGGACACCACAGTATTTAAATTGGCATAACAGGCATAAATTAGTAATGTATTCAGTTTTATAAAAATAACTGATACATTTCTATATGCATAAAACCGTCACAGCTAAACTGTTGCATGTTTGTTTCTAACAAGCCACTGCACTTCAACTCATTGATAATATGTCAGACGTTTGAAATGTGATGAAAGTAATAGTCCATAGCCTCACTGGCTTTGCTCTCCATTGCTTCCCATTCCTGGATCTACTTTCTCGTGTCTCACTGTATGCTGCCATGTACTCACTCCTCCAATCACAGCTGATTCTGTCCGAGATTTGATGCTGAAAGGCTCGCAATAAACCTCTTAATGGCATACACGTTAGAAAACTGCACAGTAACTCAGTGGTTAGCACTGTTGCCTCTCAGCCCCTGGGACCCAGGTTTGATTCCAACCTCAGGCAGCTGTCTGTGTGAAGTTTGTATATTCTCTTCATGTTTGCATGGGTTTCCTGTGGGTGCTCTGATTTCCTCCCACAGTCCAAAGATGTGAATTGGCCACTCCAAATTGCCCACAGTGTTCAGGGATGTGTGGGTTAGGTGCATTAGTCATAGGCAATGTAGAATAGGGGAATGGGTCTGGGTGGGATACTTTTTGGAGGGTTGGTATGGACCTGTTGGGCCAAATGGCCTGTTTCCACACTGTCGGGATTCTATTCTAGGAAAACCAGTCTGCAACTGGAGCAGTGGTTCATCATTATTTTCTTCCATTCTATTTGTAGAAATCCGGTGGAAGTATTTTCAAGGGTGGTTTGTGGATTTTGGGATGGGTGCCCCATGTACTGTGTTGAAGTAGAGGACCAGTGGCAGAGTGGGCTCAAAGGACTGAATGGCTGACTATTGTTCACATTTCTTATGTTTTTGTGTAACGGTAGGAGAAACAATCCAGAGCTCTCTGGACAACAAAGGAGGTGGAGATTAGTATGAAGAAGAATCTTTGGTTTGGACAGCTCTCAGGTGGATAATTTTCACAACTGAAAATTGTGCTCAAAATCGGAGGTTCTGAAAGGAATTGAAAAATTAAGAGAAACAAACAGACAATGTAAAGAAGAGTCTGGCAGCTACATGAAATGAGGTCAAACAGCGTGTTAATAGTCAAAGTGTCATGAAAGCAGGAGTGGGGCTGATTGGGGACCAGAAAGGAGGTTTCTAACATGCATGTGGGCACATGGCTAAATTATCAAATCAATGTGTTCTAACTGTCTTTACACAGGAAAAAGATACTGTGTAGATTATTGAGAAGGTGAGGTATTTCAGACCTTGAAGAGTTTGAAATTGTTAAGGATGATTATAAGATGACAAAACCCAATAAGATGCATCTAAAATTGAGAGCCAACATAGCAGAACCATTTGCCTTTTTTTAAACTTGTGTAAACTCAGATGTGATGTGAGAAAATGGGACAATTGCAGATGTTACACACTTGTCCATAAAGTATGTAAAGGTAAAGCCAGTTTAGGCACAATGGTGAAAAGCATCCTGAATAGAATTCATAGTTAATTAGCTCAATGTAGATTAATTAAGGAAAGCCAGCATGAATTTATTAAGGAAAACTCATGCTTAATTAACTTGCCTGAGCTTTTTGATGAGATTTCAGGAATGGTTGCTGAGGTTAATGCTTTTGATGTGGCGTGCATACATTTGAGAAAGTGCCACAGGACAGACTTGATAACCAATTTAGAGCTCACGGAAAGAAAGGGCAGTAACAGCATGGATATGAAATTGGCTGAATGAGAGGAGACAGAGAAATGGGTAATAGAACTGTTCTTGTAGCCATGTTATTATATGGCTAGTCCATTTCCAATTCTGCTCTTCGACAGTAAAAATAGATAAGTCCTCTGGGCCGGATAGGATTTATCCTAGGACTCTGGGAAGTCAGGGAGGAGATTGCTGAGCCTTTGGCTTTGATCTTTATGTCATGATTGGCTACAGGAATAGTGTCAGAAGATTGGAGGATAACAAATGTCCTCCCCTTGTTTAAGGGGAGTAGAGACAACCCTGGTAATTATAGACTTGAGCCTTACTTTGTTTGTGGTAAAGTATTGGAAAGGAATAAGTTGATTAGGGTAGTCAACACAGTTTATGAAGGGTAGATCCTGCCTCACAAACCTTACTGAGTTCTTTGGGAAGGTGACCAAGCAGGTGGATGAGGGTAAAGTGGTGTATATGGATTTCAGTAAAGCATTTGATAAGGTTCTCCAGGGTAGGCCATCGCACAAAATACAGAGACATGGGATTGAGGGTGATTTAGCGGTTTGGATCAGAAATTCGTTCTCTGAAAGAAGACAGAGGAAGGTGGTTGATGGGAAATGTTCATCCTGGAGTTCAGTTACTAGTGGTGTACCTCAAGGATCTGTTTTGGGGCCACTGCTGTTTGACATCTTTATAAACGACCTGGATGAGGGTGTAGAAGGATGGGTTAGTAAATTTGTGGATGACACTAAGATTGGTAGAGTTGTGGACAGTGCAGAAGGATGTTGTAGGTTACAGAGGGACATAGATAAGCTGCAGAGCTGGGCTGAGAGATGGAAAATGAAGTTTAATGCAGGAAAGTGTGAGGTGATTCACTTTGGAAGGAGCAATAGGAATAAAGAGTACTGGGCTAATGGTAAGATTCTTGAAGTGTAGATGAACAGAGGGATCTCTGTGTTCATGTACATAGATCTCTGAAAGTTGCCACCCAGGTTGATAGGGCTGTTAAGAAGGCATATGGTGTGTTAGTTTTTATTAGTACAATTACACTTTTGGAACAGCTGTACAAAACTCTGGTGCTGCCACACTGGGAGTGTTATGTACAGTTCTGGTCTCTGCATTGTAGGAAGGATGTGGAAGCTTTGGAAAGAGTTCAGAAGAGATTTACTATGTTGTCGTCTGGTACGGAGGGAAGGTCTTATAGAACATAGAACGTAGAACAATACAGCACAGAACAGGCCCTTTATCCCTCGATGTTGCATCGACCTATAAACTAATCAAAGCCCATCCCCCTACACTATCCCATCATCATCCATGTGCTTATCCAAGGATTGTTTAAATCTCCCTAATGTGGCTGAGTTGACTACATTGGCAGGCAGGGCATTCCACGCCCTTACCACTTTGAGTAAAGAACCTGCCTCTGACATCTGTCTTAAATCTATCACCCCTCCATTTGTAGTTATGCCCCCTCGCACAAGCTAATGTCATTATCCTTGGAAAAAGACTTTCACTGTCTACCCTATCGAATCCTCTGATCATCTTGTATGTCTCTATCAAATCCCCCCCTTAGCCTTCTTTTTTCCAATGAGAACAGACCCAGGTTTCTCACCCTTTCCTCATAAGACCTTTCCTCCAGACCAGTCAGCATCGTGGTCAATCTCCTCTGCACCTTTTCCAATTCTTCCACATCCTTCCTGTAATGGCGGGACCAGAACTGTACACAATATTCCAAGTGCGGCCGCACTAGCATTTTGTATAGCTGCAACATGATATTGTGGCTCCGGAACTCAATCTCTCTACCAATAAAATCTAACACACCATATGCCTTCTTAACAGCACTATCAACCTGGTTGGAAACTTTCAGGTATCTAGTCTTGTGAGGAAAGGCTGAGTGACTTGAGGCTGTTTTTGTCAGAGAAAGTTGACAGGTGACTTGATTGAAACAAATAAGATAATCAGATCCATCTACCTGTCTCGATACCTGCCACCCCCGACCACTAGCCAAGTTTGGGATTGTTAATCTAAAGGGTGTGAATGTCTTCTGAAGCACAGTGTCCAGGGAGCTCTCCCTTCCCTAATCCAGCTCATCAACTCTTAGTCAGAGTTTCTCAACATTTGCTACAGAAGTCACTGTGAACCACATATGACCACCAGCTCCCACATCATGCAGTTACAACACATCTCCTGGCCTGGCCACTCTGTTTAAAAATTAAGTAATTAAAATATTGAGTTAAAAACTTTGAACTGTTCTTCTAGTTTGTAGTTTGCAAAGATTTCCCCTATTTGCCTTCAATCTGAAAGTAACCTAAAATAGATGGGAACCCTGGAATCATTCCGGAAGATCTCCTCTGCACCCAGTCAAGGCCTACATCTTCCCTAATGTAAAATGAGAAGATCTGGAAACAGTGATCTAAGTGTGACTTAACAGAGCTTTATAAAGTTTCACTTTAAGCTTCCTGCATTTGCACTCAGACCTCTATTTATGAAGCCTAAGATCCAATCTGCTTTTCTCTCTGTCAATACATCTCTCTCAATATATACCGTCACTTTCAAAGAGCCATACACCTGAGTATTCAGATTCCTGAGCATGTCCATGCATTCTTTACAACTTAGCTGTTAAGTCTATATTACCTCTGCCCATCTCTTCGATGAAAATGTACAACCTATTGCTTCTGTATTCGGTTCTGTCTCTTGCTTGTCTGCTGAGCCTGCCCCCTTCCTGTTGCAACCAATTAATGTCATCTGTTTACGAATCTCCAAGTTTTGCATCATCAAAAATCTTTGTCACTTCATTCTGGATTCCAACAACCAAGTCATTTAATTATACTTCGTCAAAGGCTTTCTTAAAATCCATGTAAGAAATACCGGTGACAATTCCATTATACAATCTGTGACAGTCATCATTAATTTATGTTAGGCATCAAAATAATTCAATGAGACTCATAAAATACAATTTGCCTTTAGTGCATCCATGCTGGCTAAATTAAATAATTTAAACCTCTCGTTTTTTTTTTCTCTGATTATCATTTCTAAAAGAATGACTAGGGTAGGAATAGGTCCAGTCAAGGATAGTAGTGGGAAGTTGCGTGTGGAGGCTGAAGAGATTGGACTAATATTAAACTAGCGAATTCATAGTTACTAAGAATGTCTTTAACCTTTTTATAAACTTTCTTTTGTGAGATATTGACTTAATTTGCAAGTTTTTGCTTTTCATTTGTTGCTGATCCTTTGTTTCATTTGCGAAGATTTCTTAAGCAGCTGTAATGTGTCTGGCATAGTCACATGTCTAGCTCTGTTAAGAAGGAGTTCCAGGACTTTGGCTCATCAACAGTGCAGATTGCGATATGATTTCAAGCCAGGATAGTGCATGGTGTAGAGGAATCTGCAGCTCTTTTCCTTCTAGATTGTTGAGGTTGTGGGTTTGTCAGGTAAGTCAAATGTGTCTTGGCAAATTACTGCAGTGCCTCATGTAGATGACATCCATTGCCGCCACCAGGCATCAGCGATGGAGGGAGTGAATGTTTAAGTTTGGAGGTAAGATGTCAATAAAACAGAATGCTTTGTGTTGGATGATGATGTTGAATAGCTTGCATATTGTTGGACTGCTTGTATCTTGGAAATTAGAGAGTATAGTTTCATCATACTTCTGACTCGTACCTTGTTAATGATGGACAGGGTTTGAGTGAGGAAGTGAATTAGAACCCCCAGCTTCTAATCTGTTCTTGTCAGCACATTGTCTCTGTAACTGGCCTAGTTTAGATTCTAGTCATTGATACCCCCAGGATGTATGACGGGGGATTCAGCATTGATTATGCCGTTAAAAGGGGAGATTGTTAAATTCTCCCTTGTTTACCTGGTCATTGCCTGACATCATTGTAGTATGGTTGGTGATTGTGATTTATTAGAACAAACATGAATGCTGTCCATATCTATTCGTAGTATGTTCTATGTGATAGATGTGACGCCAACTGATGTTTTCCAACTGATGCCCGTTGACTTCAGTTTTCCCGGGCTGTTTAATGTTGAATTAAATTAACCCCATTAAGCATTGCCGTAATGTTAAGGATGGTTACTCTCACTGAACAAGTGTCACTTTTGCTACTGTACAATTCATTGACATCTTTTCTGTATATAGAAATGAGTTGAAGATTATCACACATCATTCCCTTATCTGCATCCATATTCCCTTAGGAACCTAGGGTCCAAGCTATCAGACCAGGTGACCTAAATACTCTGAGCAGAGTGAATCTGCTGAGTAAATCCTGCCTATCAATTTTTCTCCAGACATCCGTTTCCTTTACCATCTCCATTTCTATCAATATTGTGTCAGCATCCTCTTCCTTTAGTAAACACCAATCCAACTTACTATGTAGTTTGCCCTTGTGCAACTCTAAGCATATGTCACTGTCTTTTTCTCTAATAACACACTCCACCTCTTACTATTTAGATGTTGCTTGGGTTTTTTGGGGTTTCTTTCATGTTTACTGCCATTCTGTTCTAATATTCTCCCTTTGCCAAACGTATTTTATTTGTTTCCTTCTCCTCTCAATTTATTGACCCAAATATTCAGATCAGGGATAGGACCCCTATGTATGAGGCTAACTAGACTGAAAATTACCCATATTTGCCAGCATACAATCTCTGTCCATTTAAGTAAGGAACCTGAAGAACTTCCTTAAAATGGTAAATCTTGGAGACAGCAGCAAAGAGAATTCATGTACACTCTCTGTACCACTCTGACTACTTAAAAGGTACCGACCCTTCTCAACGTGTTACTGAATGAATGAATGAATGGATGATGATGTAATTGAATAGATGGGTGAGGTAAGTTGGTAGGTTGGAGGTGGGTAGGGTGGCAAGCCTGGTTGAGCAGGAGGTGGACAGGATAACAGGTGAGGTTGTAGGACAACATGTGGATGAAGTAAGGGGGGGTGAATGGGTATGTGGGTTGAGATGTAGTCAGGTCAGTAGCAGTTCTCAGGGCATGAGCTGTTGGGGGAGGGATGAGTGAGTGGTGGGAACATTTTGTGGGTGAGTCTAGTTGGATAGAATTTGGAGGTTGGTTTAAGAGACGACTGGAATGGATGCCAGAGAAATTGATTGGTAGAATCAAATTTTTGTTACCCATGTGATGGACTAGACTCTTTCTGTATAATGTTTCCTTGGTAACTATTCAAGTAAGTAATTTGGAACTATCCAATTTTCAGAAGTCCCAGGGAGCTAGGCATTCCCCTTTAGAAGTTTACACTTCCTTGGCAAATCCTACAGACTGAGTGTGTCAGAACCTCTGTGGGGTCACAATGTATATCGTGGGTCAAATGTTTGGTCTCAGACTGTTTGGAGGCTGGAAGATCAATCATTGTAGTTGACAAGGTTCTTGCATGAAGAATTAACTGGACATTAGATTAGATTAGATTCCCTACAGCGTGGAAGCAGGCCCTTCGGCCCAACAAGTCCACACCGAACCTCCGAATAGTAACCCACCCAGACCCTCTGACTATGGGCAATTTAGCATGGCCAATTCACCTGACCTGCATATCTTTGGACTGTGGGAGGAAACCCACACAGACACAGGGAGAATGTGCAAACTCCACACAGGCAGTCACCCAAGGCTGGAATCGAACCTGGGACCCTGGTGCTGTGAGGCAGCAGTGCTAACCACTGAGCCACCATGCCACCTTACAAACCTCATTTGCCATATTCTTTCCTTTCTCTTCCTTGTTAGAAGGTACTGAACCAAATATCTGATTTCTAAAGGACACTTAGTATTCTAATACCATTTTTTTTTGTCAGGTTTTGCTTCCATTTTACCTTGGTTAGACCTCCACTCTTGCCCTGGAAGTCAGTTCTAATCCAAATTTAGAAATTTTACTTTAAAATTGTTCCTTGATCTTCTCCATTTTCCACAAAAAAACTTTGGCTCATATCAAGCTTTAAAATTCAGACCCCGCTAAGCTTCTTTCACAATTGATCTGGAAATGTACATAGAACATAGAACATAGAACAATACAGCACAGAACAGGCCCTTCGGCCCACGATGTTGTGCCGAACATTTGTCCTAGCTTAAGCACCCATCCATGTACCTATCCAATTGCTGCTTAAAGGTCACCAAAGATTCTGACTCTACCACTCCCACAGGCAGCGCATTCCATGCCCCCACCACTCTCTGGGTAAAGAACCCACCCCTGACATCTCCCCTATACCTTCCACCCTTCACCGTAAATTTATGTCCCCTTGTAACACTCGGTTGTGCCCGGGGAAAAAGTTTCTGACTGTCTACTCTACCTATTCCTCTGATCATCTTATAAACCTCTATCAAGTCACCCCTCATCCTTCGCCGTTCCAACGAGAAAAGGCCGAGAACTCTCAACCGATCCTCGTACGACTTCCTCTCCATTCCAGGCAACATCCTGGTAAATCTTCTCTGCAACCTCTCCAAAGCTCCCACATCTTTCCTAAAGTGAGGCGACCAGAACTGCACACAGTACTCCAAATGCGGCCTAACCAAAGTCCTGTACAGTTGCAACATCACTTCACGACTCTTGAATTCAATCCCTCTGCTAATGAACGATAATACTCCATAGACCTTCTTACAAACTCTATCCACCTGAGTGGCAACCTTCAAAGATCTATGTACATAGACCCCAAGATCCCTCTGTTCCTCCACCTGACTAAGAACCCTACCATTAACCCTGTATTCCGCATTCTTATTCTTCTTCCAAAATGGACAACCTCACACTAGGCAGGGTTGAACTCCATCTGCCACTCCTCAGCCCAGCTCTGCATCATATCTAAGTCCCTCTGCAGCCGACAACAGCCCTCCTCACTGTCCACAACTCCACCTATCTTCGTATCATCTGCAAATTTACTGACCCACCCTTCGACTCCCTCATCTAAGTCATTAATAAAAATTACAAACAGCAGAGGACCCAGAACTGATCCCTGCAGAACTCCACTTGTAACTGGGCTCCAGGCTGAATATTTACCATCTACCACCACTCTCTGACTTCAAC
>NC_057728.1:69688112-69724250 GCF_004010195.1 Chiloscyllium plagiosum | reverse complement strand
CATTCTCATGTTTCTCACATACGCATAAAATGCCTTGGGGTTATCCTTGATCCTATCCGCCAAAGATTTTTCATGCCGTCTCTTAGCTCTCCTAATCCCTTTCTTCAGGTCCCTTCTGGCTGTCCTGTATCCCTCAACTGCTCTGTCTGAACCCTGTTCCCTCAACCTTACGTAAGCCTCCTTCTTCCTCCTTTACAAGACATTCAACCTCCCTACTGGCAGAAAGTTCCTGATGAAGGGCCCGAATCGTTGATTCTCCTGCTCCTCGGATGCTACCTGACCGGCTTCACTTTCCCAGCACCAAACACTCGACTCTGAAAATGTACTGGTCAAGGAAGTTATCTTGAACATGTTTCTTCTTCCTGTCCTACACACGAGATCCTCAAGACCTGTGAAGTACCCTTATGTTTCTACATGTTAGAGCAAGTGCAAGCAATATGTTTCAGTTGTGCCCCATAATTTTAAGAAAACTCCTGTTTCCTTTTTTGAATGTAGTACTAAATACCTTCTTTAACTATTATCAATTTTAAGTCATACCTCCAGACCTGCTCTATAGTCATACTGTTGTGTTTAGCCCACTTGATTGTTTTTACATTTTTAGTTCCAGTTCAAACTAATTACCTAGTTTTCAGGGAAAGCAGACAACTACTCATCAATCATTCACTTGCCTGCATTCCAGTATTGCCACACTAGAATTTTGTTTCCTTGGAACTGGTTACTGACTCCCAACCTAGTTCTATTTATTGTTGCTGTCCTTGTTCACCTCCCAAAGTAACTAAGAAAGTTGAACTCTATCATTAATTTTGGAATAAACTCCATCTTCTTTCCAATTCTGTAATTCTCTTTCTTTAGTTTATTTTATCACCTTATCTTCCATTCTACAAACACTTCCCAATCATTGTTGTCCGAGAATGCTATGCATTAGCCATGATACCCTGTTGCCTTGTCCGGCTGTGGCCTCTTTTTCCTCACGTTGAGATTTTTCTCTCGTACTTGTATCAAGAATTTTAGAAGAAATCCTCTCTACTGTGCAGCACCTTTTCTTCCTCAATTAGTGCTGAAACAGAGATTTCTAGTTCTTTACTCTCTGCTTTCAAACCATTGCCCTCACTTCTTGTCCCTTATCTTGGATTTTTAGCTGGTTTTAATATTTTCTTGCAGACTTGAGCACATCCCATTATCATGGCCGTCTAAGTCTGCTTGCTGGTAAACTACCTGTGAACTTTAGACAAATGAAGTAAGTATTTTTCATGTTTTTTCAGAGACAGTATGTATTTCCTGAGCTCTTAAGTCCTGCCCCAGTAGTTCCAAATTGTTGAACTTGTGGAAATACAAAGTATACAAGATAATCAAAGGATTAGCTAGAGTGGACAGTGGAAGTTTTTTTTTCCTAGGATGATGACGTCAGCTTGCTTCAAATTGAGGGGTGATAGATTTAAGCCACATCAGAGGCAGGTTCTTTACTCAGAGACAGCAGTAAGGGCGAGGAATGCCATGCCTGCCAATATAGTTGACTCAACCACATTGGGCATTTAAACAGTCCTTGGATAAGCATATGGATGATAATGAGATAGTGTGGAGGGGGCGGGCTTAGATTAGTTCACAGGTCAGTGCAACATCGAGGGCTGAAGGGCCTGTTCTGCGCTTTATTGTTCCATGTTCTATATGGTGCCTTGTTAACACTTTGTCACATTTTTTGAGACTAATAATTCTTAACTTACCTCCACCACTAGTGAGGAATGGATCTTGATAGTCTAATTCTAACATTGTGTTATGATAGATTCCCCATCATGTCTTGGCCTTTTCCATTCTCTGTGACCTCTCTCATAGAAAACCAAGTCACTAGATCTGAAATCTCCCAATGATGTTCTGATGTGATGTCTTAATTCTCCCAATTCTTTCTGACACTTGATCCTTAATGAAATCTGTCCGACCATCATGTCAGACATTTGGATGGGTGTTTAAAACAAACGTCATTGTTGTTTTTTCCAGTGCTGAGGGTTGTCATGCAGTATTGAAGGCAGTTTTGGGTTCTGACCACAGACTGATTGGGATGGACTTTATCCCGAGGAGAAAGTGAGGGCTGCAGATGCTGGAGATCAGAGCTGAAAATGTGTTGCTGGAAAAGCGCAGCAGGTCAGGCAGCATCCAAGGAGCAGGAGAATCGACGTTTCGGGCAGAAGCCCTTCTTCAGGAAGGGCTTCTGCCCGAAACGTCCATTCTCCTGCTCCTTGGATGCTGCCTGACCTGCGCTTTTCCAGCAATGGATTTTATCCCCCCCAATTACCTGTAAAGAATCTTTTGCATTTACTACACATGTCAATGCCATTTGTAACTCAAAATTTAACTTATCTGCTAGTATTTTATGCAACATCCCAAAAATACTGCATGCTTCCTTTTGCACAAACAATTGCTGAATGGGCTTTCTGTCACAGAATGTATTACTTTAACATTTAAGTTCTTACACCTGCCCTAATATTTATTGTTCACAAATTTACATTCATTATCTGTTCAGGATTTTATTGGTGACCCAAGGCCTGGGTGTGTCCACTTTTTCATAGCTTTGTTCATTATACTCGATCTGCACTTGATTTTTATTATAGTGGATGTGCTAAACCTTGTCAACAAATCTACAAAATGTAATCAGTAGACATTCCAATCTTTATTCCAAATTTTCAGATTCTTGGATACCACGTGTTCAATTTCTGTACTAAAGGAACACTTCTAACGGATGTTGTAGTATCTTAAAATATTAAATATACATATCGCATTGTGATGTAATCTATTCCACAAAGGATTCATGTTCTTTATCCACAGCTCCAGCATCCCTTTAATGGTGTGTTTTTGTGTGGAGGTACACACAAATTCTTTAGTTGTGTCAGCCAGACTTCTATCTACAAAGGTAAATATTACCTCTTGGATCTCTTGACAAGGAACTCCAGGTTTTTTTTTTATTTACACACGTAGGATATGGGTGAGCATGAGTTGCTGTCCTTTGATGCCCTTGAGGAGGAGGTGGTGATTTACATTCTTCAACTGTGCTGTAGGTGGACCCTCAGTGCTATTCGGGAGGGAATACCAGGATTTTGACCCACGGACAAATAGCAATGTATTCCATATCAGGCCGGTGAGGGGAACTTGCAGATGGTGGTGTGCCAATGTATCTGCTGCCCTTGTCCTTCAAGATGGAAGTAGTTTGGAAGGTGCTTTCTAAGGAACTTCAGTGAATTTCTGCCGTGCATCTTGCAAATATTACATACTGCTACTGAAAGTCAGTGGTGGAGGGAGTGGATGCTTATGGATGTGGTGTCAGTCAAGGTGAGTTGCTTTGTCCTGGTTAGTATCAAGCTCCTTGAATATTGTTGGAGCTGCATATCCAGGTAATTGGGGAGCATTCCATCACACTCCTGATTTGTGCCTTGTAGATGGTGGCCAAGCTTTGGGGAGTCAGGAGGTGAGTTACCTGCCTGAGTACTCCTAGCCTCTGACCTTCTCTTGTTGCTGCTGTGTTTTAATGGAGAGTCCAGTTAAGTTTTTGGTTGATGGTAACCTCCAGGATGTTGATAGTGAAGGATTCAGTGATTCAGTGAAGGATTCAGCCCCATAGAATGTCAAAGGGCAGTGGTTAGTTTGTCTCTTATTGAACATGATTAGATTAGTTTCCCTACAGGCCCTTTGACCCAACAAGTCCACACTGACTCTGTGAAGAGTAACCCACCCAGACCCATTTCCCTCTGACTAGTGCACCTAACACTATGGGCAAATTAACATGACCAGTTCACCTGAACTGCACATCTTTGGACTGTGGGAGGAAATCTGAGCATCCGAAGGAAACCCACACAGACACTGGGAGAATGTGTAAACTCCACACAGACAGTCGCCCAAGGCTTGGAATTGAACCCAGAACCCTGATGCTGTGAGGCAGCAATGCTAACCACTAAGCCATCGTGCTGCCCATTGCTTGCCATTTGTGTGGTGCAAATGTTACTTGTCACTTATCAGCCCAAGCCTGGTTATTGTCTCAATCTTGTGTATTTGGACATGGACTACTTCAGTATCTGAGGAATCGCAAATGGTGATCCATATTATTGCAATCATTGATGAATATCTCCACTTCTGACCTTATGATGGAGAGAAGTTCATTGATGAAGCAGCTAAAAATGGTTGGGCCTGGAACACTGCCCTGAGGAACGCCTACTGAGATGTCCTGAAGCCGCGATGACTGAACTCCAACATCCATGACCATTTTTTGCTGTGCTAGATATGACTCCAACAGTTTGTCCCCCAATTCCCATTGATTCCTGTTTTGCTAGGACTCCTGGATGCCACACTGGGTCAAATGTAGTCTTGATGTCAAGTTCTGTCACTCTTGCCTCACCTCTGCATTTAGCTCTTTTGTTCATGCTTAAACCAAGCCTGTAAAGGAGCTATGGTTCTACCCAAACTGGGCATCGCTGAGCAAGTGCTGCTTGATAGAACTTTGAGGACTCCTTCCATCACTTTACTGATGATCAAGAGTATTCTGATGGGGAGATAATTGGCTACGTGGTATTTGTCCTGCTTTCTTTCATACGGGACATAGCTGGGCAATTTTTCACATTGTCAGGTGCATGCCAGTGCATTAGCTGTACTGGAAGATCTTGGTTGGAGGAGCAGCAGGTTCTGGAGTACAAGTCTTCAGTCCTATTGTTAGAATATTGTCAGAGCCTGTAGCCTTTGTAGAATCCTGTGCATCCAACATTACTTGATATCACATGGAGTGAATCAAATTGACTAAAGACAAGCATCTTTGATGCTGGGGACTTCTGAAGGATGTTGAGATAGATTATCCACTCTGATCTGCTGTCTGAAGATTGCTGCGAATGCTTCTGCCTTGTCTTTTGGACTGACGTGTTGGCTCTTCAATCATTAATGATGAGGATATTTGTAGAGGCTTCTCCTCCAGTGAGTAATTTCACCACCATTCATGACATTTTCTCCACAGAATAGATTATACTTGCAGTTCACGATCTGAAAATTACTGCTTTACCAAATACAAACGTTTTATAATTCTCCATGTGCAAACCTATTATAATTTATTTTTAACCAAAGACTTACTGAATAATAATGATATGCTACCCTGGATGATGTCAGCGTTTTTAAGGATGGTAACAGATTATCATTATTGATTCAAAAGCTGGTAGAGCTTTTGTGTTCTTTGACGTGTTTTTTTTCTGCCTTGTTCAGGGTTCCCAAATAACAGGAGAAAGTGAGGTCTGCAGATACTGGAGATCAGAGCTGAAAATGTGTTGCTGGAAAAGCGCAGCAGGTCAGGCAGCATCCAGGGAACAGGAGAATCGACGTTTCGGGCATAAGCCCTTCCTGAAGAAGGGCTTATGTCCTGGATGCTGCCTGACCTGCTGCACTTTTCCAGCAACACATTTTCAGTTCACCAATGGACACTATATACTGTTGAGACGCAACTACAATCAACAAAATGCCCATTGGTCAACTTAAATCTTCAGCCAACATTTTCTTGCTGTTCGCACTTATCGTATTCATCCTCAAAGCCATCGGTTTCATGATCTAGTTCAAATACTTGATTGCTCATCCTCAGACAATTCCTAATGTAGTGATATTTGAAGTTTCACTGGAAACATATATTAACTATTCCATTGACCATAAAAAGTAGGTCCAGGAGTAATCAGCTTGACTTCTTGGCCCAGCACCTGCCACTCAATCAGATCATGGCTGATCAAATATTGCTCATGTCCACTTTCCTGCACTTTCCCCATAACCTTTCATTACCATACTGATCAAGAAGCCATCTATCTCAATATTTGCAAGGACTTTTTCCCCCACAGCTCTCTGCGGCAAAGAGTTCCAAAGACACTCTTTTAAGAGAAGAAATTCTTCCTGCTCTCAGTCTTAAATTGGTGCCACTTTTGTTCTGAGAATATGCCCTCTGGTTGTAGACTCTCACATGAGGTGAAGCAGCTTTTCAACATTTACCTGTTAAGCTTCTAAGAATCCTATATATTTCAATAAGATCACCTTTCATTCTTCTAAACTCTAGTGAGTAGAGCCCTAACATGTTCAGCTTTTGCTCAGAAGACAATCCTCCATACCGAGGATCATCCTAGTGAACCTTCTCTGAACTGCCTCCAATGACCTTTGCAATAAGCAGATCAAACCTGTTCAGCATTCATGATGTGATCTCACCAGTACCTAGTACAGTTGCAGTAAGACCTCCCCACTTTTATACTCCAACCCCTTGAAATAAGGGCCAGCATTCAATTGTTTTTATTCATCCATGGGATATGGGCATCACTGGCTGGGCCAGAGTTATCACTCATCCCGAATTGCCCAGAAGGAAGTTGAGTTAACCACATTGCTGTAGGCTAGACCAGGCAAGGATGGCAGTTTCCAGGTCTCTTCTGGAATACTGTGTCCTGTTCTGGTTACCCAGTTATATGAAGGATATTATTAATCCTGGAGAGGGTTCAGAAGAGATTCACCAGGATGTTGCCAGGTATAGGAGGTTTGAGTTATAAAGAAAGGCTGGATTTGTTTTTTGTTTTCTGGAACGTAGGAAGTTGAGAGGCGACCTTACAGGAGTTTATAATATAATAAGGAGTACAGATGGAGTTAATGGTAATTGTCTTTTCCCTAGGATGGGTGATTTCAAGGACTGTGGGCACATTTTTAAGGTGAGGGGAGAGAGATTTAAAAAGGACATTGAGGCAAATTTTTCACACGTATGTAGTTCACGTGTGGAATGAACCTATTGAGGAAATGGTGGATGTTGGTAAAATTACAATATTAAAAAGATATTTGGAAAAGTACATGAATAGGAACAGTTTGGAGGGATATGGGCCAGGAGCAGGCAGGTGGAACTAGTTTAGTTTGGGATTATGTTTGGCTTGGCTTGTTGGACCAAAGGGTCTATGACATTTGTGAACCAGGTGGATTTTTCTTGACAATCGACAATAGTTTTGTGGTCATCATTAGACTCTTATTTCTAGATAATTTAATGAATTCAAATTCCACCAGCTGTCATGGTGGGATTTGGACTCAGGTCCCCAGAACATTACCTGGATCTCTAGATTAATAGTCTAGCAATAATGTCAGTGTCACATTAACCTTCCTGATTACCTGTTGCACCTGTGTACTAGCTTTCTGTGTTTTGTGCACTTGTATCCGTGAGTCCCTTTGTACTCCTGCTTTAAGCAGCTTTTCTTTATTTAAATAATACATTCTTTTGTTCTGTCTTCCAAAATGAGCAACTTCCAATTTTCCACAATATATCCCATTTGCCAATTTTTTTTGTCCATTCATTTAACTTATCAATACCTCTGTATACTCTTTGTACTACGTTCACAACATGTCTTTCCCCCTTTTTTGTTGTCTGCAAATTTGGTTACAGTACATTTTCACTTCCTTCCTCCAAGCATTAATATATATTGTAAGCAGCTGAAGTCCCAGGGCATTGATCCATGTGGACCCCAGTGGTTTCAGTTTGCAAACCTGAAATATAACCGATATCCCCATTCACTGCTAACTGTGAATTTGACAGTTCTGTATTCATACCAACATGTTATCTCCACATCATGGGTTCTTGTGACAACTATTTGCGAGTTACCTTGTTGAATGTTTTCTGGAAGTCAAATGCAACACATCTACTGGTTCCCCTCTACCCACTCTTAAGACTTCCTCAAAAAAACTCTAGTTTGTTCATTGTTGGCTGTCACTCCAAGCCAGCATGTTCCCTTCATTTGGAAATCTACTAAAGAAATGACTTTTCTCAAAACCCTTTTCAGCAATTCCATCCTTATATCGACACCTGCAACTAAGCGCCTTCAACTTTGAGAATCAGTAATCATGTAATCTTCATTTCTGCATATCATTACAGAGCATAGAACAGTACAGCACAGTACAGGCCATTTGGCCTTCAATGTTGTGTTGACCTTTTATCCTACTCTAAGATCAGACTAACCTACATATCCCACATTTTACTATCATCCATGTGCCTATCCAAGAGTTGCTTAAATGTCCCTAATGTATCTGACCCTACTAAGAACTCCAAACATGTCTTGCAGAGGTACCTAGAAATATTGTGTCCTGAAAAATCATTTAGGGCAGCCGTCATTTGTTCAAAATGAGAGTCATTGCCGTGAAATTAAATACCTGGCAAAACCAAAATACTTCATATAAGGTTTGTGAGTGATCTAATAGTTTAAACACCAGCACACATTCTGGAAATTCTGATTTGAATTTCTTTAACCCTTTATATATCGCCTTTCAAACTCCAGGATGTAATCCTCTCAACTGATTATCCATCTTATTAAATGTATCAAACATTAAAATACCTTAGTGGTGGGCGGCACGGTGGCACAGTGGTTAGCACTGCTGCCTCAACAGCGCCAGAGACCCGGGTTCAATTCCCGCCTCAGGCGACTGACTGTGTGGAGTTTGCACGTTCTCCCCTTGTCTGCGTGGGTTTCCTCCGGGTGCTCCGGTTTCCTCCCACAGTCCAAAGATGTGCAGGGTTGGTGTGGACTTGTTGGGCCGAAGGGCCTGTTTCCACACTGTAAGTAATCTAATCTAATCTTAGGTTCCCAACCAGTCATCCTTTAGTAAATTCTGTCCATATATTAGATTATTATGTTCAGTTCCTCATTGGAATCCAAGTCTGTTAAATCCAGTTCTGAAAATATTTATGGTTCACTTCCAGTGGGGAACAACTCAGCTCTGTTTCTTGGCTGCACCAACCACCAAATCACCCATTTAACGAATTCAACTAATAAACTACAAATACTGCCCACCAGAGGCAAAAGAAGAACTCAGATTTTTTTTTCAGACACTTTTATTCAATCTGTTCAGCCATGTTATGATATTGCTTTGGAGCAGGTAAGCCTTGAGCAGGTAAGTCTTGAGCCCAGGCCTTCTGGGTCAGACATACAGACACTACCATTGTGTCTCAAGAGCCCTTCGGAGAACTCAGCTCTTAGGTACAAAAGTCCTGTTCTCAATCAATCCTGGAGCTAATCTGTTTGATCCTTAAAGAGACCTGCATTTCTGTTGAGAAATATCTTGTTCAGAGTGGGAGAAAGGCAGAAAGGAGGGAATAATAAGGTGTGGGGAGATCATGGGAGGAGGTCTGGATGGATTAGAAGTCTGTTTCTTTGACTTGGTAGCTTCGATGTTTGATAGGTCGATGTTGAACACACTCCAGGCTCACATCGCGAGTGCTGTAAATGTGCTTACCTTTCAGATCCCCCGCTTCTGACCAGCTTTTATCTGAGATTTACTGTGATAAGGGAAACTGGAACATATGGGCATTCGGCTCTGTTACCTTTTCTAACAACCAATGCAAACACAGTTACCATTTTAGACCCCTAGCTCGCCTACTCCATCATCATTAAAACATTTTCAAATGTTCACTTCGCTCTCTGTCAGTTCACTCATTGTTGGATATTGAAATCCTCTCATTTCTCTTGATCCCTTCTAGCAAGTCATTTGTTGCTGAAAGCATGCTAATCACCCTACAAATTCCTGGATCTGATTTGTTGTCCTGTTTGCTTTCTTGCATTTTTCTGATAATATTTGGCTATGGTATATCAGTGTTTTAATATGTTTTCTATATTTATATTTAAGTTATCACCTCTAGGATAACCATATGGTAATAATGTGCAAACCATGTTTGAGGGGCATGCATAAGTGAGTGTGTGGAGTTTGCCCATTCTCCCCGTGTCTGCATGGGTTTCCTCCGGGTGCTCTGGTTTCCTCCCACAATCCAAAAATGTGCAGGTTAGGTGAATTGGCCATGCTAAATTGCCCGTAGTGTTAGGTGAAGGGGTAAATGTAGGGGAATGGATCCGGGTGGGTGGCTCTTCGGAGGGTTGGTGTGGTGTTGGGCCGAAGGGCCTGTTTCCACACTGTAAGTAATTTAGTAAGTAAGTTTGTTTGCAAATGATGAGGTGAGATTAAGATCGTTGGTTAATTTTTAGTACAACATTCCAAAATAATGTTGAATTTGGTTTCTTTTAATTCTAGTAGATTTACCAATGTAATAATTAAATAACAGATCAAAAGCTTATTTGCATGAGTTCAGTGATTGAGAATTTAAATTGAGTATTTAATTGCTTGCTCTTGAAGAAAAGTCTATCGAGCATTAGAACCTTTTCCATTCCATTTGGTAGATAAGGCACCAACCTCTGTAAATGAACAGCCTTGAACATTAGAACGGGGTTTATAAAGAGGTCAAAGAGCTTCAAGTTCAAAGGCACAAGTATTGAAGTCAGCTACTTACTGCTATTAACTTTGAGGCCACTAAACCCATGCCACACCACCTTCTGTCTCACACCTCACCCCAGACATTGCTGCCCAGGGAACCATGACCCATAGAGTCTCACAATCCCCTTAGAAGTCTGCAACCTTCCCAAGGTTTTCAATTTCTAAGAGTCACTGCAGTATTAGTAGTGATACAGTCTTTCTCCACCCACAAGACCATCCCCAGATGAGTGACTTATGAGCTGCAATGTCTTTGAACATGTCCATTCTTGGTCAGAGTTAAGTACAAATAATGGCTCTCATGGATTTCTAGGGCTGTGTTTTAATCAAAACTTTAATTGTTGGCCATAACAAAAACAGAAAGTGCTGGAAAAGCACAATAGATCTGGCTATACCTGGAGAGAGAAACTAAATTAACATTTCAAGTTTCTTCTTCAGAAGTGAAGGACACCTTTGTTCCAAAGAAATCATATTTGGCTTGAAAGGCAGTTTGATTTTCTCATTGTAGACGCTACCAGATCTCCTGCACTTTTCCAGTACTTACTGTTCTCATTTCATATTTCCAGCATCCATCGTGTTTTGCTTCTAACTGTTGGCTGCAGGGTGTTTTCCATGAATGGACCAGGTGGCTCTTCCTCTTATAGTCTAACTGGTTTATTTGGAAGCACTAGCTTTCAGAGCACTGCTCCTTCAGGTGATTGTGGAGTATAAGATCATAAGACACAGAATTTATAGTGAAAGTGATGTAACTGAAATTATATATTGAAAAATATCTGGATTGTTTAAATCTGTCATCTTTTAGAATGAACGTGTTGGTTTCAGTTCTTTCTTATGTAAATTGCAGAACTTTTTTAAAAGTTACATTCTCAAGTCAACTTTAACAATTGGTGGCATGTCGGCCCAGATAATGCATTTTAAGGTGTGAGTTGCAACACTACAGATTTCTTGCAGAAACTCAGCACCCACGGACCAGTTGAATCTGGAATATCCCTTGTCATAAGGGATGTGTCAGCACTCAACACCAGCATCCCCCACAATGATGGCATTGCGGCAACAGCCTCAGTATTGAACTCCAACAACTGCCAATCTCTGAGCACCATCCTACAACTCATCCGTTTTATCCTCGACCACAACATCTTCACCTATGACAACTAATTCTTCATCCAGACACACGGAACAGCCACGGGCACCAAACATGCACCTCAATATGCCAACATCTTCATGCACAGGCTCGAACAAGATTTCTTCTCTACACAGGACCTCCAACCAACACTATACATCAGGTACGTTGACAACATTTTCTTCCTCTGGACCCCTGCTGAGGAGTCAATGAAACAACAACACAGTGATATCAATGAGTTTCATCCCACCATCAAACTCATCATAGACTACTCTCTGCTATGTGTCTCATTCTTGGACACACACATCTCCATCAAGGATAGTCACCTCAGCACCACACTCTACTGCAAACCCATGGATAACCTCACAATGCTACACTTCTCCAGCTTCCACCCAAAACATATTAAAGCAGCCATCCCCTATGGACAAGCCCTACGCGTACACCGGATCTGCTCAGATGAGGAGGAACAGGATGGGTATCTGGAAGTACTCAAGGATGCCCTCCTAAGAATGGGGTATGATGCTCAACTCAATGACCGCCAGTTCCGACGTGCCACAGCGAGAAACCATAATGACCTCCTCAGGAGACAGGCACGAGCTGCAACCGACAGTTGTCCAGTACTTCCTGGGAACTGAAAGACTACACCATGTTCTTTGCAGTCTGCAACACATTATCAATGAGAATGAGCACCTCATAGCATCATAGAGTTGTATAGAATGGAAACAGACCCTTCGGTCCAACCCGTCCATGCCAACCAGATATCCCAACCCAATCTAGTCCCACGTGCCAGCACACAGCCCATATCCCTCCAAACCATTCCTAGTCTTATACTCATCCAAATGCCTTTTTAAATGCTGCAATTGTATCAGACTCTACCACTTCTGCTGGCAGCTCATTCCATACATGTACCACCCTCTGTGTGAAAATGTTGCCTCTTAGGTCTTTTTTTATATCTTTCCCCTCTCACACTAAACCTATGCCCACTAGTTCTGGACTCCCTGACCCCAGGGAAAAGACGTTGTCTATTTATCCTATCCATGCCCCTCATGATTTTGTAAACCTCTATAAAGTCACCCCTCAAGCTCCACTCCAGGGGAAAAAGCCCCAGCCTGTCCAGCCTCTACCTTTAGCTCAAATCCTCCAACCCTGGCAACATCCTTGTCAATCTTTTCTGAACCCTTTCAAGTTTCACAACATCTTTCAGATAGGAAGGAGACCAGAATTGCGCACACAATTCCAACAGTGGCCTAACCAATGTCCTGGACAGCCGTAACATGACCTCCCAACTCCTGTACTCAATACTCTGACCAATAAAAGAAAGCATACCAAACGCCTTCTTTACTATCCTATCTACCTGCGACTCCACTTTCAAGGAGCTATGAACCTGCACTCCAAGGTCTCTTTGTTCAGCAACACTCCCTGGGACCTTACCAATAAGTGTATAAGTCCTGCTAAGATTTGCTTTCCCAAAATGCAGACCTCACATTTGTTTGAATTAAACTCCACCTGCCACTTCTCAGCCCATTGGCCCATCTGGTCCAGATCCTGTTGTAATATTAGCTGTCCACTATACCTCCAATTTTAGTGTCATCTGCAAACTATACCTCTTGTGCTTACATCCAAATCATTTATGTAAATAACAAAAAGTAGTGGACCAGCACCGATCCTTGTGGCACTCCACTGGTCACAAACCTCCAGTCTGAAAAACAACCCTCCACCACCACCCTCGGTTTTCTTCATTTGAGCCAGTTCTGTATCCAAATGGCTAGTTCTCTCTGTATTCCGTGAGATTTAATCTTGCTAACCAGTCTCCCATGGGCAGCCTTGTCGAACGCCTTACTGAAGTCCAAATAGATCACATTTACTGCTCTGCCGCCATCAATCCTCTTTGTTATTTCTTCAAAAAACTCAATCAAGTTTGAGAGACATGATTTCCCATGCACAAAGCCATGTTGACTATCCCTAATCAGTCCTTACCTTTCCAAGTACATGTACATCCTGTCCCTCCGGATTCTCTCCAATAACTTGCCCACCACTGATGTCAGGCTCACTGGTCTATAGTTCCCTGGCTTGTCCTTACCGCGCTTCTGAAACAGTGGCACCACGTTTGCCAACTTCCAGTCTTCCGGAACCTCATCTGTGACTATCGATGATACAAATATCTCAGCAAGAGGCCCAGCAATCACTTCTCTAGCTTCCCACAGAGTTTTCGGGTACACCTGATCAGGTCCTGGGGATTTATCCACCTTTATGCATTTCAAGACATCCAGCACTTCCTCCGTAATCTGGACATTTTGCAAGATGTCACCATCTATTTCTCTACAGTCTATATCTTCCATAATCTTTTCCACAGTAAATACTGATGCAAAATACTCATTTAGTATCTTCGCCCATTTTCTGCGGCTCCACACACAGGCCGCCTTGCTGATCTTTGAGGGGCCCCATACTCTCCCTAGTTACCCTTTTGTCTTTAATATATTTGTAAAAACTCTTTGGATTCTCCTTAATTCTATTTGCCAAAGCTATCTCATGTCCCCTTTTTGCCTTCCTGATTTCCCTCTTAAGTATACTCCTGCTTTCTTTATACTCTTGAGGATTCACTCGATCTATCCTGTCTATGCCTTACATATCTTCCTTCTTTTTCTTAAGCAAACCCTCAATTTCTTTAGTGATCTAGCATTCCCTATACCTACCAGCCTTTCCTTTCAACCTAACAGGAATATACTTTCTCTGGATTCTCGTTATCTCACTCCTGAAGGCTTCCAATTTTCTAGCCGTCCTTTGCCTGCAAACATTTGCCCCCAATCTGCTTTTGAAAGTTCTTGCCTAATACCATCAAAATTAGCCCTTCTCCAATTTAGAACTTCAACTTTTAGATCTGGCTTATCCTTTTCCATCACTATTTTAAATCTAATGGAATTATGGTCGCTGGCCCCAAGGTCCTCCTCCACAGACACGTCAGTCACCTGCCCTGCCTTATTTCCCAAGAGTAGGTTAAGTTTTGCACCTTCTCTTGTAGGTACATCCAAATATTGTATCAGAAAATCACCCATACCTCCACCTCTCACCTTGAAACAACCACCAAACGTCAAATAGATCATTGTTTGCAGGAAAATGCCCAGCCTTCAAGGCAACACCATACAACCTTGTCACGGTAGATAGAACATAGAACATAGAAGAATACAGCGCAGTACAGGCCCTTCGGCCCTCGATGTTGCGCCGATCCAAGCCCACCTAACCTACACTAGCCCACTATCCTCCATATGCCTATGCAATGCCTGCTTAAATGCCCATAAAGAGGGAGAGTCCACCACTGCTACTGGCAGGGCATTCCATGAACTCACGACTCGCTGAGTAAAGAACCTACCCCTAACATCTGTCCTATACCTACCACCCCTTAATTTAAAGCTATGCCCCCTCGTAATAGCTGCAAGACATGTCAGTGTGGACATGGATACCACCATTACGCGTGGGGACACCTCCCACCATGTACATGGCAGGTACTCATGGGACTCAGCCAATGTTGTCTACCTTGTACACTGCAGGCAAGGATGCCCCGAGGCATGCCATATTGGTGAGACTGAATAGAGGCTATGACAGCTGATGAATGGACACAACAATCAACAGACAGGAGGGTTCCCTCTCAGTTGGAGAACACTTCAGTGGTCCAGGACATTCGACCTCAGACCTTCGGGTGACCGTCCTCCAAGGCGGACTTTGGGACAGGCAACAACGCAAAGTGGCCGAGCAGAGGCTGATAGCCAAGCTCAGTACTCATGGGGATGGCCTCAACCAGGACCTTAGGTTCATGTCGCACTACAGAAGGCCCCATTGCACTATGCGCGCACACACGCTGGCACTCCTGTACACGCACACAAATGCCTGCAGACCCATTCGGTCACACAAACCCTCTCTCATGCGCTGACACATACACTTCCACACTCAGACACGCACCCTCTCAGTCTTATACCCCTTTACACTCCCACTCTCTCTCAGACGCGCAACCCCTGCCCCGGTGTTGTAAATCTTAAATTCTTCTTCTTTAAATATTTGGATTCTTAATTATGCCATAGCCATGCTAAACAACTCGGTGTGTGTGGGTTCAAAAAGGGTACACTTGTCCCATCATATGTGGTCCATCATACTGGAATTCAATGGAATATGCTACTGTGAAATCCAGTAAGTAGTTGGTGACAAGGAATTTAAGGAAAATAGAAATTCTCTATTTTTAATCTTCTCTGGTTTATGTGGTTTGAAGTCAATTTTCCTTCGGTCTATGTGCAGCATTATGTGAATGGTTGTTACATGTCAGTTTTTATGTGGTCGTTTGATGTAACTGGATTGTTGTTGACTTGTGATTAAATATTACCATTTAAAATACATTCTATTGTTTATTTTCATATCATTCTCTGCAAGGCTATTTTGTGGATAGTCATCAGTAACTATTCCTGTCTCATTTCAAATCGAACCTCAGCACAACCTTGGTGCTGTATTAATCCTGAGTTGAGCCACATATTAGCACCATCACTAAGAAACTCACTAATTTCCCCTTTGAAATATCGTCCAACTCAATTCCACCCTTAGCTCATCTGCTGTGAAGCCTCTAACCTTGAATATTCGAACATACTCTTGATTGGAGATAGTTTTCCCACTATACATATCTTAACCTCATCAACTTTGCTCCACATTATAAGTCTCACAAAGTCCCCTTCAATAATCATGTCAGCGCTTGCTGACATATAGTGGCCCCTCCCAGTTTGGCGAAGACACAATTGTAAAATCCTCACAAAATAAACCAAAGAACTGTGGATGCCAAGGATCTGAAACAAACAAAAACACATTGTTGAAGACACTCAGCAGATCTGGCAGCATCTATGGAGAGAAACCAGTGTTAACAAGTCCAGTGACCATTCTTCAGAACTGGAAGCAGCTAAGAAAAGGTTGGATTGATGCTGGTGAAGGGTGGGGTGAGGAAGAAGTGATTGGATGGGTGGAGATGAAACCAGGAGAGAGAATGAAAAAAGGGTAGGTGGACAAAAGAATTGTTGATAGTAAGCTAGGGAAGAATAGACGTGTTAGGTGATAATGGAGACTGAGTAGCTGAAAAAGGGTTGACTGTGCTGAAAGCAACCCATTTCATGTCAGGACCTGGGTTGTGAGGGTAGGAAATAGACCAGGAAGAAGGTGTTCATGCTCTGAAATTGTTAAGCTTTATGTTCAATCCTGAAGGCTTGAAGATGCCAAAGCAGGAAATGAGGCGTTGTTTCTCCAGCTTGTGCTGAGCTTTGATGGAGCACTGGACTTGGCCTGAGACAGGGCAGCTTTGGACAGAGAATGCTTGTCTGAATGTACAAAGGACATTAAAGATCATACAGGACGCTGTTGTGGGAATAGCATGTGGTAAGGTGAAGTGGAAATTGAATGTGAGAAGGGTGGTGGTGCGATTATATTACTAACACGGGTAGTTTGATTAAGTAAAGTGAAAGAACTTATTGGCCTCATGGCTGCAAAACCTTCAAAACCTTGACTCAACTCACACTAAACTGATAAAAGCAAGATTCATTCCATACATACTAATGATTTTTAAATTCAAAGGACCTTTCCATGCTAGCCAACTGTACAATGTGTCAGAAATGCTGAATAACAGGCAAGCTACAATGGCATGCAGAGAAAGAAATATTCTTAACAAAGAACTGTTTTCTTCCAACCTTCTCTGCCCCCGACTCTGCAATTCAATGTGCCATGATAGCAAAAACAAGAATACAAAGCACGCATTGGAACATTACTTGTGATGTTGAAGAAACTGCAGAATTCAGGATCAAGAATGACTTTCCTGCACGGCTCCATCACAGCCGCCAGAATATAAATGATTCATAGTTTCATTTCTGCTAATAGTTAAGCAGACATGCTCAACTAGTGCTGCTTAAATAATATGGTAAATGCTAACCATGTTTTGACACCATTTAAAAATAAGAATTCATTACTGTTGATGAAGGTAATCTGATAAAATGGCATTGTCCATTGATGCTTAACTGATAACTTATAGCCATTTGAAAACGAGCATCTTCCAAACATAAAAATAAATTCTAAGGGATGAATACAGAATTGATTGTGAACTAGAAAATTGAAAGATAATATCAAACTAAAAGAAAAAGCATATAATTGTGCTAAAGCAGGTGGGCAAGTTAGAATATTGGATAGCATTTAAAACAAAACAAAGAATAGACAAAGGAGGGAGAAGAGCAGACAAAGGAAGCACATGGTGAGGACAGTGCAGGAGAGAGAGAGAGAACCTGCACAATTACCGCCTTTGCTGTTTGAATTTGTGTACGCTGGACATCGGAGTGCATCTGGGAAAATTAACAAACAGTGAAATTCACACCAAATCTTGGAGGAACTGTTGGGCGAAGTTCACAGCACAGAATCAGATAAGTTAATTGTTGTTTTAACTCTGTCCAAGAGAGAGGCTGCAGTAGTGAGTATAGAGGATTCTTTCTTGATTATATGTTTTTGGAGATAAGTCTCTTGATTAAACTTAAAATATAAGCCATAGCTATTAATTTAACCTGGGGCGGTGTTTGTAGAGGAATGAGACAATGTTATTTTCTGGGTCTGTAGATTGTGAAGGAGCAAAAATGTCCTTTGCAGTGATATGTACTACTTGTCAGATGTGGGAGTTTAAAGAGAGTTTAAGGGTTACTGCAGATTATATCTGCCATAAATGCTGTTAGATGCGAATCTTATCAGATAGAGTGGATCGGTTGGAGAGACAGATAGAAGCAATGAGGAATTTGCAACAGCAACAGTATGTGATGGATGGCAGTTATAGGAAAGGGGGAAAGTCTCAGATACAGTCACATCGATGGGTTAACTCCAGGAAGGGTGAGAGAGGTCGGCACCTAGGGCAGGAGTCTTTTGTGGATATACCCAATTCAAACAGGTATCCCATTTTGGAAAATTTAGGGGGTGATGGATTCTCAGGGGAATGTAGAACGAACAGCCAAGTTTCTGGTATTGAGACTGGCTCGAATACAATGAGGGGTACATCGGTTTCCAAGAAATCAACTGTGTTAGGGGATTCTATAGTCAGAGGTACAGACAGGCGTTTCTGTGGCCAGCAGAGAAAAAGCAGAATGGTGTGTTGTTTCCCTGGTGCCAGGATCAAGGATGTCTCAGAAAGGGTGCAGAATGGTCTCACGGGGGAGAGGGGCCAGCAGGAGGTCATTGTCCACATTGGAACCAATGACATTGGTAGGGAAAAGGTTGAGACTCTGAAGGGAGATTACAGAGAGTTAGGCAGAAATTTAAAAAGGAGGTCCTCAAGGGTAGTAATAGGAGGATAGAGCAGATGAATGCATGGCTGAGGAGCTGGTGTATGGGAGAAGGATTCACAGTCTTGGATCATTATAAGCTCTTTTGGAGTAGAAGTGACCTGTACAAGAAGGACGGATTGCACCTAAGTTGGAAGAGGATTAATATACTGGCAGGGAAATTTGCTAGAACTGCTAGTAAGGTGAGGGGGATTGGGACCCAGGGAGATAGTTAGGAAAGAGATCAATCTGAGACGGTAAAGCTGAGAACAGAAGTGAGTCAAACAGTCAGGGCAGGCAGGGACAAGGTAGGACAAATAAATTAAACTGCATTTATTTCAATGCAAGGGGCCTAACAGGGAAGGTAGATGAACTCAGAGCATGGTTAGGAACATGAGACTGGGATATCATAGCATTACAGAAACATGGCTTAGGGATGGGCAGGACTGGCAGCTTAATGTTCCAGGATATAAATGCTACAGGAAGGATAGAAAGGGAGGCAAGAGAGGAGGGGAGTGACATTTTTGATAAGGGATAGCATTACAGCTGTGCTGAGGGAGTATATTCCCGGAAGTACATCCAGGGAAGTTATTTGTGTGGAACTGAGAAATAAGAAAGGGATGATCACCTTATTGGGATTGTATTATAGACCCCCAAATAGTCAGAGGGGAATTGAGAAACAAACTTGTAAGGAGATCTCAGCTATTTGTAAGAATAATAGGGTGGCTATGGTAGGGGATTTTAACTTTCCAAACATTGACTGGGACTGCCATAGGTTTAGATGGAGAGGATTTTCTTAAGTGTGTACAAGACAATTTTCTGATTCAGTGTGTGGATGTACCTAATAGAAAAGGTGCAAAGACAAGCCAGGGAACTATAGACCGGTGAGCCTGACCTCGGTGGTGGGCAAGTTGTTGGAAGGAATCCTGAGGGACAGGTTGTACATGTATTTAGAAAGGCAAGGACTTATTCGGGATAGTCAGCATAGCTTTGTGCATGGGAAATCATGTCTCACAAACTTGATTGAGTTTTTTGAAGAAGTAACAAAGAAGATTAATGTGGGCAGAGCAGTAGATGTGATCTATATGGACTTCAGTAAGGCGTTCGACAAGGTTCCCCATGGGAGACTGATTAGCAAGGTTAGATCTCATGGAATACAGGGAGAACTAGCCATTTGGATACAGAACCAGCCCAAAGGTAGAAGACAGAGGGTGGTGGTGGAGTGTTGTTTTTCAGACTCGAGGCCTGTGACCAGCGGAATGCCAAAAGGATCAGTGCTGGGCCCCTCTACTTTTTGTCATTTGCATAAATGATTTGGATGCGAGCATAAGAGATACAGTTAGTAAGTTTGCAGATGACACTAAAATTGGAGGTGTAGTGGACAGCAAAGAGGTTTACCTCAGATTACAATAAGATCTTGACTAGATGGGCCAATGGGCTGAGAAGTGGCAGATGAAGTTTTTAATTCAGATAAATGCGAGGTGCTGCATTTTGGGAAAGCAAATCTTAGCAGGACTTATACACTTAATGGTAAGGTCCTAGGGAGTGTTGCTGAACAAAGACACAAGATTCATAGCTCCTTGAAAGTGGAGTCGTGGGTGGGTAGGTAGGATAGTGAAGAAGGTGTTTGGTATGCTTTCCTTTATTGGTCAGAGTATTGAGTACAGGAGTTGGGAGGTCATGTTGCGGCTGTACAGGACATTGATTAGGCCACTGTTGGAATATTGCATGCAATTCTGGTCGTCTTCCTATCGGAATGATGTTGTGCAACTTGAAAGGGTTCAGAAAAGATTTACAAAAATGTTGCCAGGATTGGAGGATCTGAGCTACAGGGAAAGGCTGAACGGGCTGGGGCTGTTTTCCCTGGAGCGTCGGAGGCTGAGGGGTGACCTTATAGAGGTTTAAAAAATTATGAGGGGCAAGGATAGGATAAATAGGCAAAGTCTTTTCCCTGGGGTCGGGGAGTCCAGAACTAGAGGGCATAGATTAGATTAAAGTTTGTGAGAAGATTTGTAGCTCGGGTGCTCGTTGCTGTGGTTCTGTTCACCAAGCTGGAAGTTTTTGTTGCAAACGTTTCGTGAGGTGACATCCTCAGTGCTTGGGAGCCTCCTGTGAAGCGCTTCTGTGGTGTTTCCTTCGGCATTTATAGCATGGCCAATTCACCTAACCTGTGGGAGGAAACCGGAGCACCCGGAGGAAACCCACGCAGACACGGGGAGAAAGTGCAAACTCCACACAGTCAGTCGCCTGAGGTGGGAATTGAACCCGGGTCTCTAGCGCTGTGAGGCAGCAGTGCTAACCACTGTGCCACCGTGCCACCCACATAGCTTTCGGGTGAGAGGCGAAAGATATAAAAGAAACCTAAGGGGCAACTTTTTCACGCAGAGGGTGGTACGTGTATGGAATGAGCTGCCAGAGGATGTGGTGGAGGCTGGTACAATCGCAACATTTAAGAGGCATTTGGATGGGTATATGAATAGGAAGGGTTTGGAGGGATATGGGCCGGGTGCTGGCAGGTGGGACTAGATTGGTTTGGGATATCTGGTCGGCATGGATGGGTTAGACCGAAGGGTCTGTTTCCATGCTGTACATCTCTATGACAAAGCATTATATTGAGGGCAAGGAAAAAAAAGCGTATGAGACAAAGGTAGCCAAAAACAAAAAGATAATAAGAGATTCTACAAATATTCAAAGAAGAGCTAGTGATGTGAGTGTTTATCCTATAGAAAATGTGCCTGGAAAATTAATGATAGAAACTAAAGTGTTGGCAGATGGATTAACAATCTAGAAGTAGTCATAAATCAAGAAATGGAAGGAAGATTGGAACTCAGGAAAATCACAGTCAGCAGAGACAGGTTTCTGAGTGAGTTATTGGAGATGTGGGCTGACATGTATTCAGGTCTTGATGGATTTCATTCTAGGATCTTAGACAAAGTCCCCTTTGAGAGATTTGATGCATTGGTTTTAATCCTACAAAATTCTGAGGATTTGCTGAGATTGTGTTAGATTAGCAGATAGCAAATGTAACTATTTAAAAAGGGAAGGATACAGGGTTGTTAGCTTAACAGTCAGAATGAAAATATTAGGAGATATTATTAAACAAGTTATCACAGGACGCTTAAATAAGTTCATCAGGCAGAGTCAGCATGGTTTTGTAAATGGACAAACATGATTTCTTGATCTGTGAGAATTCTTTGAAGAGGTGACACGTTCTGTGGATGTGTTATACTTAGACATCCAGAAGGCATTTGATAAAGTGTTACATCAAAGGTTATTGCAAAAATAAAAATTCCAAATGTGAAGGATGGCATGTTGACAAGGTTGGAATATTAGCTATCTAATAGGAAGCAGAGACTAGACATATGAGTCTTTTTGAAGTTCGAAAGATATGAAAATTGGTGTGTCATGAGGATCGGTGCGGGAAATTTAATTATTTACAATTTATGTAATTGACTTGAATGAAAGGACATAACGTATGTTACCAAATTTGCTGATGACTCAAAATTAGACAGGAAAGAAAGCTGGAAAGAGGTCATTAAGACACTGGAGAGGGATCTCGGCAGGTAAAGTGGGCAAAGACCTGATAAAGTCATAGAGTTATATGCATGGAAACAGACCCAACCACTCCTTGCCAACCATAATCCCAAACTAAGCTAGTGCCATCTGTCTGCATTTGGTCCATATCCCTCCAAACATTTATTATTCATATACTTACTCAAGTGTCTTTGAATATTGTAACTGTGCTCATATGCACCACTTCCTCTGAAAGTTAATTCCACATCAACTCTGTAAAAAAAAAAAGTCCTTCATGTCTTTTTAAAATCTTTCCCCTCTCACCATAAAAATATGCCCTCTAGTCTTGAAATCCCACATTCTAGGGAAAAGACACCTGCTATTCACCTTATCCATACACCTCATGATTTTATAAATCTTTAAGGTTACTCCTCAACCTCCTATGTTCCAGTGAAGAAAGTCCAGCCTCTTTGGCCTCTCCTTATAACTCAAACTCTCAATTCCTGGCGACATCCTGGTAAGTCTCTTCTGAATCCTTCCTATAACAGGGCAACCAGAACTGCACCCATTACTCCAGAAGTGGTCTCAGCAACATCTTAGACAACCTCAATATGAAGTCCCAACTCCCATACTCAAAGATCTGAGCAACGAAGACAAGCATGCTAAATGCCTTCTTAACCAGCCTGCCTGTACATGAAGGCATCGCCATCGCCAGACCATGGCAACACGACGGTTGGAGGAAGAGCACCTTATCTTCTGCCTGGGAACCCTCCAACCACAAGGGATGAACTCAGATTTCTCCAGTTTCCTCATTTCCCCTCCCCCCACCTTGTCTCAGTCAAATCCCTCGAACTCAGCACCGCCTTCCTAACCTTGCTGCCTGACCTGCTGCGCTTTTCCAGCAACACATTTTCAGCTCTGATTTCCAGCATCTGCAGCCCTCACTTTCTCCTGCCTGTACATGAAGCAAACTTCAAAGAATTATGCACAGGACCCCTGGTTCTCTGTTCTGCAACACCACCCAAGGCCGTACTTCTAATTGTATAAGTCCTGCCCTCCTTTGTTTTACCAAAATGCTATTTATCACATTTATCCAAATTAAACTCCATCTGCTACTCTTCGGCCCATTGACCCAATTGATCAAAATTTCTTTGTAATTTTAGATAACCTTCTTCACTGTCCACTTTACCTCCAATTTTGGTGTCATCCACAAACTTAACAGTACATTCTACATTCTCATCTAGATCATTTTGGAGAAATAACAAAAAAAAGTGGACCCAGCACTGATTGCTGTGGAATACTGCTGATGACTGGCCTCCGACCTGAAAAACAACTGTCCACCACCGCCCTCTGTCTCCTGCTGTTAAGCCAATTTTGTATCCAATTAGCAAGCTCACCCTAAATCCCATGTGATCTAATTTTACTAATTTAATCTGCCATGTGGAACCTTATAAAAGGCTTTACTAAAGTCCAAGTAAACAATGTCTACCTCTCTGCCTGCATCAATCTTAGTTATTTCCTCCAAAAACTCAATTACCCTTGTGAGACACGGTTTCCCTCGTACAAAACCATGCTGACTATCCCTAATCATTCCTTGTGTTTCCAAATGCATATAAATCCTACCTTTCAGAATCACTTCCAACAACTTACCTACCACTGAAGTCAGACTCACAGGTCAATAGTTCCCAGGCTTTTCCTTATATCCCTTCTTAAATAAAGGCGTAGCACTACCACTCTCCAGTCATCTGGCACCTCACAGTGTGTTAGCTTTTATTAGTAGAGGGACTGAGTTTCAGAACCATGAGGTCATGCTGCAACTGTAGAAAACTCTGATAGGGCCAGACCTAGAGTATTGCATACAGTTCTGGTCACCACATTATAGGAAGGATGTGGAAACTTTGGAAAAGATTCAGGGGAGACTTACTAGGATGTTGCCTGATATGCAGGGAAAATCTTACAAGGAACTGTTGAGGGACTTGAGGCTGTTTTCATTAGAGAGAATAAGGTTGAGAGGTGACTTAATTGAAAAATGTAAGATAATCAGAGGATTAAATAGGGGGACAGTGAGAGCCTCGGATGGTGATAACTAGCACGGGGGATAGAGCTTTAAATTGAGGAGTGATAGATATAGGACAAATGTCAGAGGTAGTTTCTTTACTCAAAGCGTAGCAGAAGCGTGGAATGCACTGCCTGCAACAGTAGTAGACTCACCAATTTAAAGGCATTTAAATGGTTTTTGGACAGGCATAAGGATGAAAATGGAATAATGTAGCTTTGATGGGTTTCAAATTGGTTTCACATGTCAGCGCACTATCGAGGGACAAAGGGCCTGTACTGCACTGTAATGTTCTATGTTTTATGTTCTCACCTGTGATAGGTGATACAGTATTTCTGCAAGTGGTCCCATAATTTCCTCCCTAACCTGCCACAATGTCCTCTGAGATGGTAAATCAGG
The DNA here is from genome assembly GCF_004010195.1 of Chiloscyllium plagiosum. NCBI lineage: Eukaryota > Metazoa > Chordata > Chondrichthyes > Orectolobiformes > Hemiscylliidae > Chiloscyllium > Chiloscyllium plagiosum. Next base: position 69,699,580 of record NC_057728.1, on the reverse strand, counting down.
TCCCAGAGATCTATCCACCTTTATATTTCTGAGAGCTCTAACATTTCCTCTTCTGTAATATGAACGTTTTTGAAACCATCGATAATTACTTCTCTGAGTCCTCTCATCTCCGTTTCTTTCTCCACAGTAAAACCTGATGCAAAATATTCATGTAATATTTCTCCCATCTCCTTAGGTTCAACACAACTCTTTGATCTTTATGGCACCCGACTCTCTCTCTCATTGCTGTCTTGCTGTTAATGTATTTGTAGAATCTCTTTGGATTATCCTTAACCTTATTTGCCAAGGCTATCTCATTTCCTCTCTTTGCTTTCTAAATCTTCTTCTTAAGAATGCCCCATACTTTTTATACTGTTCAGCCCAGTTGTCTGCATCTAATATAAGATTTTTTTTATTCTAGACTAGAGATTCAATATCTTTATTCATCCATTGTTCTCTAATCCTACCAACCTTACTTTCACTCTAACAGGAACTTAATGACTCCAAATTCTCGTTATCACACTTGTGAAAGCCTCCCACTTATCAGATGTCCCTTTACCTGCAAAAAGTCTACTCCATCAACTTTTGAAAGTTCTTGTCCAATTCCATTAAAATTTGCCTTAGTCCAATTAAAAACTTTAACTTTTATAGAAGGATAATCCTTTTCGATAACTATTTTAAAATAAATAGAATGATGATCACTCGATTTAAAGTGTTCCCCTACTATCACTTCAGTCACTTGCCCTGTCAGGTTTTGTTCTTTCTCTAGTAGGAACATTTACATATTGATAAAGAAAGCTTGCTTGAACACATTTTAGCTGATTCTTCATCATCCAAACCTTTAACACTGTGGTAATCCCAGCTAGTGTTTGGAAAATTAAAATCACCCGCTATTGCAACCTCAATAATCTTAGATATATCTGGGATCTCTCAACATATTTGTTTCTTAATTTACCTGTGACTATTGAGGGTTTAATAGTACAATCCCAGCAAGGTGATCATTCCTTTTTTATTTTCTAATTTCAACCCAGGTATTTTCACTGGATAATTTTTCAGAAATATCTTCTCTAGTTACAGCAGTAATGTTTCCCTTATACAAAAATGCCACTTGCCCTCCCTTTCTATCCTTCCTATAGTATCTGAAATCTTGAACATTGAGCTGCCAGTCCCGTCCATCCCTTAGCCAGTTTCTGAAATAGGTATGACATCCCAATCCCATGTTCCCAAACATGCCTTGAGTTCATCAGCCTTATCTGAAAAATCTGTAAGAAATAAATGCAGTTTGATTCTTCAGTTACTTCATTCTCTAAAATGCTTTTGTCTATCTTGTCTAACTAACTAATTGTGGGCGGCACGGTGGCACAGTGGTTAGCACTGCTGCCTCGCAGCGCCAGAGACCCGGGTTCAATTCCCGCCTCAGGCGACTGACTGTGTGGAGTTTGCACGTTCTCCCTGTGTCTGCGTGGGTTTCCTCCGGGTGCTCCGGTTTCCTCCCACAATCCAAAGATGTGCAGGTCAGGTGAATTGGCCATGCTAAATTGCCCCATAGTGTTAGGTAAGGGGTAAATGTAGGGGTATGGGTGGGTTGCGCTTCGGCGGGTTGGTGTGGACTTGTTGGGCCGAAGGGCCTGTTTCCACATTGTAATGTAATCTAATCTAATCTAAAAAAAACTTGTTCTTTTCAGATTCAAAACCATCCTCATCAATCCTTCTGCGACTTAAGATCCCTCTATCTCTCCATAATAGTTTACAATCTCCCTTAATAGAGTTAACAAATCTTTCCACTAGGATATTGGTCCCTTTCCCATTTTGGTGAAACCCATCCTTTTTTGAATGTGTCTTTTCTGCCCCAGAAGGGATCCCAAAAATCCAAGAACCTGAATCCCTGATCATTACACCACTGCTTCAGCCATTGATTTATCTCCTTTATCCTTTTATTCTTACCCTCATTTGAGTTTGGCACAGGGAGTAAACCAGGGATTATTACTTTTAAGGTTCTGCTTTTTAATCTTCAAACTAACCTCTCATATTCACTCTGTAAAGCTTTAATCTTTTCCCTATCTATGTAATTCCTATCAATGTGAACAATAACTTTCAGCTTCTCACTCTCCCTGTTGACAATATGCTTCAAACATTTTGAGACATCCTTAATTCAGGCACTAGGAAAGCAACGTACTATCCTAGATTCACACTCATTGCCACAGAATCTTCTATCTATGCCCTTGACAGGAGAGTCCCTATAATAATTATGCTTTATTTATTGTCAAACCGCACCGAACATAAGATTCATTTTTAGTGCCCAAGCTCTGACTGCCTGTTCTATTTTCCTCTGAGTGACCATCCTTTTCAAAGTACCCAGAAAAATGGAATATAATGTTTGGAATCACTGGAGTAATTAAAAGAAGCACGTTATTTAAATAGTGAGAGAGTCCAGAGCTCTGAGATCTATAAATCAAAAAGGTTTGTTTGGAGGTACTGCAAGTATTTAGGAAAGCCAAAAGAAAGTTTTAGTTTATTACAAGGGGAATTGAATTCAAAAGTAGGAGGTGCTATACATTAGCCACACAGAAAATTGTTGAGACCACGCCATAGTCATAGAATCCCTACAATGTGGAAACAGGCCGTTTGGCCAAACAAGTCCACACTGACCCTCTGAAGAAGATCCCACCCAGATCCATTCCCCTACCCTATAACTCTACATTTCTTATGACTAATGCACCTCATCTAATATCCCTGAACACTATGGGCAATTTAGCATGGCTAATTCACCCTTTGGACTGTGGGAGGAAACCAGAGCACCCGGAGAAAACCCACACAGATACTGGGAGAATGTGACTAAACAGAGTCACCCGAGACTGGAATTGAACCTGGGCCTCTGGCGCTGTGAGGTAGCAGTGCTAACTACTGAACATAGAATATTGCAGCGACTATGCTGGACATTGGGAGGAAAATGGAGCACCCAATGGAAACCAATGCAGACTAGGTGACATCCCACTACATCTGCCTACTGTGCATAGTATTGGTTACCTTATTTAAGGAAGAATGTAAATGCATTAGAAGTTCAAAGAAAGTTAGTAGACTAATACCTGGAAAGAAAATATTATCTCTTGAGGAAAGGTTGGACAAGCTTAGCTTGTATCTGCTGGCAATTAGAAGAGTAAGAGGCGACTTGATTGAAACATTTAAGATCTTCGGGGGACTTGATCGGATGGATGTGGAGAGGACAATTCCACTCATTGGAGAATCTAGAATTAGAGTCAGTATTTAAAAAGTCAGGGGTGCCCATTTAGAAAGAAATTAGGCAATTTTCTTTTGTGATTCACGAGTCATTGGAACTCTACCTAAAATGTTGGTGGAAGAAGGATCTTCACATATTTTTAAGGCAGAGGATGGAAACTTCTTGCTAAGCAAGGAATGAAAAGGTTAACAGGGATATAATTGTAAATGGTTATCAGGGCTACAAATAAGTAGTTAGCACTGCGACCTTACAGAGCCAGGGACTTGGGTTAGATTCCAGGCTTGGGTGGCTGCCTGTGTGGGGCTTGCACGATCTCACCGTGTCTGCGCAGGTTTCTGCCAGGTGGTCCATTTTCCTCCCACTATCCAAAACTGTGCAAATTACATGGATTAGCTCTGCCAAATTGCCCCATAGTTTGCAGGGATGTGTAAGCTAGGAGAATTTGTTATGGTAAATGTGGAGTTACGGGTAGGCTTGGGGGGGGGGTCGGTCTGGGAGGGATGCTATTCGGATGGTCGATGCGGACTCGATGGGCTAAATGACCTCTATCTGCACTGAAGGGTTTCTATAATTCAACATGATCAGTACCTTATTTTGAGACTGTCCCCACTTTTTCGATTCCCACTCAGTGGACATAATCTCTTGACATGTACTCTGTTAAGTTTCTTCAGGATCAATTATGTCTCAATGAGATTGCCTCTCATTCTTCTAATCTCCAGACAATATAGAACAACCCTCTTTTTGTTTTATTCATTCATGGAATGTGTGCATCACTGGCTTGATCAGCATTTATTGTCCATCCATAGTTACCCTTGAGAAGGTGATGGTGAACTATGTTCTTGAGTGACTGATGTCCATTATGGTGTAGTTAACCCCATTATGCTGTTGAAGAGGGAGTTCTAGGACTTTGACCCAGCAACACTGAAGGAACAGTGATATGTTTCCAAGTCAGGGTATTGAATTGCTTGGAGTGGAATGTGCACATGATGGAGTACCAAATATTTGAGCTTGATCCTTTAGATGGTAGTGGTCTTGGGTTTGAAGGGTACTAGTTGAATTTCTGTACTGCATCTAGTAGGCAATAAACACCACTACTGGTGGAAGGAGTAAATGTTTGTAAATTGGGTGCCAATCAAATGGACTGCATTGTATGGAGGCTGAGGATTATAAAAATTGTGCCAAATATCTTTAGTGTTATTGGAGCTGTTCTCATTCAAGCATGTGGACAGTATTCCATCACACTTCTAAGTTGTGTCTTGATGATGAAAAGGCTTTGGGAAGTTGGGAGATGAATTACTTGCTTTGGGATTCCTAGCCTCTGACCTGCTCTTGTCGCCACAGTATTCATATCACTGGTTCAGTTCTGTTTCTGGTTAATGGTAACCCCCAGGAGGTTGCTAGTATGGGATTCAACAATGGCAATGCCATTCAATGTCAAGGGGATGATGGTTAGATTCTCTCTTGTTGACAATGGTCATTGCCTGTTCATCTCAGCTTCTCATCCAAGGATCAGTTTAGTTAGCAAATCCTTCCATAAATGTGGAGATCAAAACTGTTCATAGTTCTCCAGATATTGTGTCACCAAATCCCTGCACAATTTTGATAAGACTTCTATATTCCTATAGTCCAATCCCTGTGAAATTAAGGCCAACATACCAGTTGCCTTCCCAACTGATTGCTGCACCTCTTTGACTTTTTGAATTTCTTGTCTCAGAACATTACCCAGCAATACTTAGAGTCAGTTAAAGAGATATTGAAGTTATTGAACTTGAGACCATGTAGAAATTCAATATGAACATGAGAATTATAAATCTATAGCAAATGAATAATTGTAGATCAGCAATTACAGATAGTTGGACTGAGAAATAATGGATTAAGATACAAACATCAGTGTGTGCACTAAATGTATTTTATGGAGGCTGCAAGTTGGGAAACTGGTGAAATATTCATTGGTCATTCCCAGATTTGACTATTCTAAAACTTGAATGAGGGTGTCAGCAGCTCATGTCCTGAAGCAGTTGTGGGAGCAGATGATATCTCAAAGATTCAACTTCTGTCTTCGTAGTGGAGAGAATATAAGGTAAGCAGCTCATCATAGGGTCAATGGATTGGATAGATTCTGTTTGAAACTGAGACAGTGATTGGACAGGAGTATGGAATCTGTGGCAAAGACTGCAGTCAGTTACTTCAGTCTTGTCAATACTCACATCAATCAAATTGGAATTTATCCAAGATTGAGGTATGCCTCAAATCACCGAGTCAGTGGAAGGCTGATATAATGTGATGGGAAAGTAGAACTATTTTATCATTATAAGTGGAATATGATGGTGTACAAAAGTAGAACAGGGAGGGGCTTATGGATAGAATATTAAGAGTCTAGAAATAATTATTTATGATCTGCAAAGAAATGATTGTTAGGGAAGTTCAATCTGCAAATTGATAGGAAGGAGATGACTGAAACAAGGACTACCCTACTGAACTGGAAATATGGAGGGGAACTGTTGGATGAAGATTATGTGACCAACTGTGTCAAAGGCTGAATGGAAGCTGAGAATGATAAAGATGAATAATATATTGGGAACATATCACAATACACAATTTGTTCTGGTAATGTGAATCAGGTAGAAACCTGGCTGGAGTGATGGAAAGCATGGATTTCAATGAAACTTAGTGTTGTTTTCAGGGGTAAAAAACAGATTGAAGGACTTTAGCGAAGAAGTAAACTGGAGAAGCGACAGAAGTTCTGTGGAGACTGAGGTTTTCTTTATTTGCAAAGGCAATGAAGACTTTTTTTTTAAAAAACGTGAGCAGGATGTCTGAGAATTTACTGTTTATAACAACACAATGGCCAGAAGATGATTAGGTGGTAGAAATTTTAGTGGGAATAGGATTAAGAGAATGGGACAAGTTCAAATTAGGGCAGGCACTTATTAGAGAAAGGTACAAGTTCATAGCAAATGTGAGCAGAAAATACGGTTTGGTAGGCAAGGGAAGGGAGGGATGTGTTAGAGACAGCTGACTGGATGGACTGCTCAAGCTCCAACACAGCAGCAGAGTGAACCTGAGAGATCAGATCAGGTGGAACATAGTAACCAAGAAAAGTTAAACTTAAAGCCTGAATGACTTATTGGCAGAAAGGTGTTGAAGCAGTAAAGTTGGCCATATCAGTAGAACAGTATAATTTTGATGATAGAGGAATCCAGGAGTCTAGAATAGAATTTGAACAAAGCTCCTGATGTTGGAGAAAACATGATTTAAAAACACGAGAATAAGCAAGGACCTGTATAGGTGGATTAAACTTGTAGTTTGAACTTAATTCAGGTGAACTTGTAGTTGAACTTATAATTCCTCCTCTGTAGGGAGAAGGAATTCTTAAGTGCAGAAGAAGAAATTAGGCAGAAAGGCCAATGGGTTGATATGGATAAAGTTGCAAGGGAGAGAATTTTAAGAAGAGAACATTAGCACAGGTGTCATTTTGGGAAATCCAACCCTGAGAGAAATTTCTAGGGGCTGTGTGCATTACTTAAATTATCCAGTTTTTTCCAGTTGAGGACAGAATCATGAAGTGGGAGAAATAGAGGAAGATAGCTGGGAGGAGCAAACAGAATGTTAAAGTGAAGTTTTGAAAGTTCAGGAATACTGTCTGTGTGATGTTGTACAGTGCACACCAGAGGAATGCAAGTAAAAAAGGCCAGTTTGAAAGGAAGTGCCTTGGCTTTGGTTGTACATTCCTTTTCGGCAGGAACTCCAACACACAGCTGCCTTTTCCTTTTCTCTTTGTAGTAAACTAACTGGTGCAGCTTGGTCCACTAGAATAATTAGGATCACAAAGCAGTCGGATTTTTCCCGAAGATACTTCCTTTGTGCGAAGATATCACGGAGACTTCACGTTCAGCACATTGCAAGTACCTCAATAGCACAGTCCAAGCATTTATTGAATTATGTTTACAGGTAAACTTAAAACAAGAGTTTAGACGACAGCAATGTCACAGCAGAGCAACTGTTGAACTTCTTTTTTCAGATCGGCAACTATGTCTTGAAAGGCACTCCTCACAGCCCTTTTTAATAAGTCAATTTCAACAGTGTTGCATCATAATCATTTTAAGTATGAGTCTGCTTCAGTATTAACAACAATCTGAAATTTATATAGCAGCTTTAATATTTTAAAGGCTGCCAAAGTATTTTACAAGAGCATTTCCAAACTAAGTTTGACATTAAGCACCAAGAGGAGATATGAAAGTGAATGATCAGAAGTTTGATTTTTTTAAAAAAGTCATCAATGGCTAATGTGGGTGGATAGGAATGTGGAATTAAAAATGTAAACAGATCATCCACAATCTTATTGAAATACAGAGTGAACTTATTGGGCCGAATGGTCTACTTCTGCATTTCTGTGTGTTAGTATGTTTACAGTATGTCTCAAGGGCAGGCAAAGTGGCAAATAGATGTAGAGAGAGAATTAATATTTTTCTGATTAACAATTTGATTTTTTTATGTTTTTAATCTTTCATAATAGAAAAGATCCGACTTTTAGTACATACTAAGTTGGGCAAATTTCAGAGACCTTTTAGAAAGTCAGTTTTTTAAAAAAATTAATTCACGGGATGAGGGTGTCGCTGTCCATCTCTAATTGCCCAGAGGGCAGTTATGAGTCAACCACATTGCTGTGGTTCTGGAGACACATGTAGTCCAGACCAGGGTAAGTATGGCAGTTTCCTTTCCTAAAGGGCATTAGTGAACCAGATGGATTTTCCCCGACAATTGAGATTCTTAATTCCAGATATTGATTGAATTCAAAATCCACCACCTGCCATGACGGGTTTCAAACCCAGGTCCCCAGAACATTTTCTGGGTCTCTGGATTAACAGTCCAGTGATAATACCACTAGGCCATTGCCTCCCCTCAGGTGAGACCTGATGTGTTCTTCCATTGGTGGATTACCCCAAGCTTTTCATCGCCATGTATACTCCCATCCTCCCCATGACCAAAATTCTTCTCCTAATGATTGGTTACCCCAGCCTCCCAGTGCAAGGACCACTCCTGTCTTTCTGTTGACATGCCATTTCCAGTCTCACTGGCCCACCTCCAGTTACATGTCACCAAGGCTACCCCCAGTCTCCCCTGCCCTTTCATTATCAGGGCTGCCCTAGTCTCCTGTCTCCAGACCATTGTGCCCCCCTCCGCCTCCCTTCCTTCCTGTTGCCTGACCTGTTTCCCACAACCAGGCCTACCCTCAGCCTCTCATTATTGAGCCATCACTGGCCATATCTGGCCTCTGATCCCCAGACATACCTTATTATGATGAGAAGGTCATCAATGAAGGAACAGAATATGGCTGACCTAAGGCATGATTTTAAGATGTTTTGAAACAAAGATGATTCATTTCCAACAATCACAATTATCATCTTTTGTGCTAGACATGACTCCAAACATTGGAGGGCTTTCCATTAACCAGTCAATTCTCATTGACATCAGGTTCATTAACGTTTGTCGCATTCAATGACTTCACATGGCATGCATCAAATTGGATGCAGACTGGCATTAGGATGCTAGGATCTTCAGGAGAAGGAGAATCGTAATTGAAAAGGCAGGGTTACAGAATTCAGTTTGATACATTGGTTTTGGTGTTGCTTAGCCCTGTCTCTGGCATGTTGCTAAGGGTTTGTGTTGTGTGACTTTATTTTGCTCAAGCTGATAGTGAAGTGCTGTTTTGCTAGTATAGGGAATATGACTTGAGGTCTGGTTGCTAACTCTAATCCAGTGTATGTTGGTGAGGTGAGTGCATGTTTTGGACTATGGGTGGGAACATGATTTAATTCATAGTGTCTCCACAGATAAACTTACTATGGAGAATGTGTATTAGGGTGTAGGTGGAAGATGCCCCCAAATCAATGCATTGACATGAGCTAGGGAGAAAACTGCAGAGAATAATATGGGAACAGAAATAGACCAAACTGGGGGTAAATAGTTAACTGTACTCTAATACCAATACTTTATTGCATGTGCGCAAGGAGCCATGTCATTGAGATTTCACCTGACATAGAACTGTGACCTAGTGGAATAAGGCAATGAGTGAAACCGTGCTGTACCTTGTGTGTGTACATAGCTTATAGGCAATTTGCGCTGTTTTTTGTTGAGCCCATGTCTATTCAAAGTTTCTAGAAATGCTGAATAATATTCCTACACGTTTGGCCCATCAAGCCTGCTCCACCAGTCAGTATGATCACAACTGATCCTGGGCTTCAATGCCACTTTCGCATCTGCTCCCCATATGGATAAGAGGAAAATATTTCTGAAATCAGTAATCCCTTTGATCAAGCTCAAGATTCATTCTGAACAATTTCTGCTTTGAACCATTCTATGCATCTTTCTTTGAATCTCTGACAATTCAATGCGGCAGCAAAACTGTCATTTTTTTAAACGAGCAGTTATAGTTTTCTTCTTTTTATAATTCATTGAAGTTGTGTCAAGATAAGATGCATTGAGTATGCTATCTGCATCGATTAACACAATGTAAATATTTTTAATATTCTGTACACATGTTATCAATTAATTTGTTCTGGAAGAGTGTTTTTGAGGTTGGGTATGCTGAGAACAACTTGTTCCTGCTACTAAACCTAGTCTTTGATCATTAAATCAGATGTATGCTAAACACTGATATGCTTTAGGCATAATCCTCTGTTGGAAAGATGAACATGTAAGCTGAGATATAGTGCTCTATCAACCAATTCTGATGATGGCTATCTTCAGAGGCCTAACTTTTCCCACCCTCACCGCCCCTCCTTCCCAGGGAAAGGTTTGTTGGTTTGAGCTCCAATCTATCATTGATTGGCTTGATAGTGAAGTCAAGCTCCACAAGAAGTATCAGTTTCTTAGTCATAGAGATCCCCATTGGAGGCCCAGGCTGTAGGTCTTTAAATATCAAGAAGTTAAGTGTTTTCCTTTGGGTCTGGTGGGTGAGGGCTGACAGAAAATGAGTTGAATGGAAGGGCAAGAGATTTCCTTCAGTGGCTCCCACGTTGTCCCTTCAATCTGTCCCCAGTTGGCCTCAGATTAAGGCAGATAGTCTCCCCCCCACAACACGAAATGCAGCTGATCTGATTTCCCAGTCAGAAAACCAGCCTCCTCTCTTAGGGTAGTTGGACAAGTGGTGAACTGAGGCGCCAAAAATAGCCACTAATTGACTACTCAGGGTTCATAATTGTTGGCAAGTCAAACAGTTACCCATGGACCCTCTTAGCAAGCATATAATTGCTGAAGTGGGAAGAAAGAGGCAAATATTTATCCAGCGTCAACTGGACCAATTATTTACTTGTCACCTTCCTTACTTCCTCCAAATAGAGGATACTCACCACCATAGTTTCTAGATTAAGCAATCATTATCTGAATTAGCATTGAGGCATTTTTCACTAATCAGGGAGAACTCAACAACAATTTTGTCTTTGCCAAATTGTTATTGCAAGGTGATAAAAATCTCAAATGCAGTTGTTAATGTGAGTTCCACACATGTAGTGTGACAATTAAATCACCCATTTATTTCAGGCATTAGGTCCATTTTCAATGCAGTGCAAAGTCCTTTATAAGACCAACATCCTTGATTATAATTTTGAGAGGCAACTGTTGAGTACTCCTTTGGCTGTATATAAAGAAAGGTGTGGGTTGATTCACCCTGTGAATGGAAGGAACTGATGTGCTCTGCCAATCAGTCATAGAATCATAGAGATGCACAGCATGGAAACAGACCCTTCGGTCCAACCCATCTATGCCGACCAGATATCCCAACACAATCCAGTCCAACCTGCCAGCACCAGTCAATATCCCTCCAAACCCTTCCTATTCATATACCCATCCAAATGCCTCTGCGTGAAATAGTTGCCCCTTAAGTCTTTTTTATATCTTCCCCCTCTCGCCCTAAACCTATGCCCTCTAGTCCAGGGAAAATACTTTGTCTATTTATCCTATCCTTGCCCCTCATAATTTTGTAAAGCCCTATAAGGTCACCCCTCAGCCTCCGACACTCCAAGGAAAACAGCCCCAGCCTGTACAGCCTCTCCTGTAGCTCAGATCCTCTAACCCTGGCAACATCCTTGTAAATCTTTTCTGAACCCTTTCAAGTTGCACAACATCTTTCCGATAGGAAGGAGACCAGAATTGCACGCAATATTCCAACAGTGGCCCAACCAATGTCCTGTACAGCCGCAACATGACCTCCCAACTCCTGTACTCAATACTCTGACCAATAAAGCAAAGC
>NC_057728.1:69675841-69684677 GCF_004010195.1 Chiloscyllium plagiosum | reverse complement strand
GAAAGAATCCACTATACTCACTACTGCAGCCTTTCTCTTGGACAGGCTTATAACAACAATTAACTTATCTGATTCTGTGCTGTGAACTTCGCCCAACAGTTCCTCCAAGATTAGTTGTGAATTTCACTGTTTGTTAATTTTCCCAGATGCACTCCGATGTCCATCGATACACTAATTCAAACAGCAAAGGCGGTAACTGTGCAGGTTCTCTCTCTCTCTCTCCTGCTCTGTCCTCACCATGTGCTTCCTTTGTCTGCTCTTCTCCCTTTTAAACTGCTGTTGTTTTGACTTTTTTTTCCAAAGTTCCAAAACAATGCATCAGCATATAAAACAGTAATTGCTGCTCCTGGAATTCGAGGAAATCACCTCCAACACTTAAAATACCTAAAAAAAAAGGAGCAGCTCTTACAGCCAGAAATTGTTCCCGTCCTCCATCTTGGATTACCCAGAATTTAGTTCTTTTCCTGGAAGTTAAAATTTACCCTTGAATTTTAGCAAGATCAGGGATCAACTCATATGATTTCTCTTTGTTACCTAACATGTTTTGGAACTATTTTATTCATGCTCCTGTCTTTTCCAAAGACAGCTGAAGTATAGCTTCAAAAGTTTCAGTTCCCTTCTCACACCTTACACCAATGATCATTTTCCATTTGGGAACCTAAGTTCAACTTTTGGCAATGATGTAAAGTCTAATAATGTAATTTGCGGGCTGGGAAGGGCAGTACTGGATAGTAATGAGCAATGACCATTTTTGTGCAACTTCCCACTTACATTGTGGATACTGAAGTTAATTATAATGATTCTGGTAGCACACTTTCTGATGTCAGCTAACTTGGAACAGTCCAATCATTAAAACTGGGACATCCTTTATCTTTGTGGTTTTCTTTGGCTGCTTTTATAATGTGCCAGGCTCATACTAACAGCTCTAGCTGTAAGCCAAAAGTAAGCCTCCTTAGATTCATTAAAGATGTGTGGCTAAGGAGATCAAATCTTGCTTTGTTTGCTCAGCAGCCAACCTTAGAAAGTTACATTTTTCTTCGAGTTGCAGTCATTTTTATGGAAAGTGAATATGAAGTACAACTTAAAATATCCTAATGCAAACCCAACAGTGAAACCATATCAAAATAACTCATTAGATAGGAAGTGCTTAGATTGTTTAGATTTAGATTACTTACAGTGTGGAAACAGGCCCTTCGGCCCAACAAGTCCACACCGCCCCGCCGAAGCGCAACCCACCCATACCCCTGCATTTACCCCCTACCTAACATTACGGGCAATTTAGTGTGGCCAATTTACCTGACCTGCACATCTTTGGACTGTGGGAGGAAACCGGAGCACCCGGAGGAAACCCACGCAGACACGGGGAGAACGTGCAAACTCCACACAGTCAGTCGCCTGAGGCGGGAATTGAACCCGGGTCTCTGGCGCTGTGAGGCAGCAGTGCTAACCACTGTGCTACTGTGCCGCCCCCTGTGCTACCGTGCCGCTTAATTCACCATAATGACTTGCAAGGGACTGTTTTAATAGAATTATGTTTGTTAAATTGTTCTTTTGAATATAGATGAGCGAACCATGAGGCAGCACTATTTTCTTCATTTAAAATGTTTCAGATCAGTAGATGCCAAGATAATCTGCTTGTGTATGCACTGAAACCATCAAATGCACAGTCTCGCAGCCATGTGTTACATTAATTAATATATAGAATAATTATCAAGTTAAGATTGCGATTTTGGTTTTTGCTGGTAATACCAACATTTGTCGCCCATTCCAAATTGTTTTTAAGGTGATGATAAGACACTGCGGCCTGTGCTATGAAGGTCTGTCTACAGTGCTCGAAGGTAAAAAGTTCCAGGCTATTGACCCAGTAACAATAAAGGAATAACAATATATATGCAAATCAGAACAGTATGTATGTTGGCAGACGAGCTGGAAATAAGCTCTCATAAACCTCCTGACATTGTTCTTCAAGCAGTGAGGTCCTGTGACTGAAACATGTTGTTGACGAGGACCTTGCAAGTTTATGCAGTGTATGCTAAAGGTAACACAATGAATAAAAACCAGACTCACTACCTGACATTAACCTCAGTAGTAGACACTTGAAAATAACATTCAATTCAATCAGCCCTTCCCTTCTCACTAACATTTGCAAATATGTGCCAAAATTAGATGAACTGATCCACAAACTGGTCAACTGGTTTAGGCGGATATGGGGCAAATGCTAGGATTAGATCAGTTTAGGATATCTAATTGCCATGGATGAGTTGGACTGAAGGGTCTGTTTCCATGCTGTATATTGTTATGACTCTATTATGTGCAGGAAAGACCCTCAACTTGGGAGCGAGTGGCCTGTGAATTTTAACATTGACTCTGAACCCCATTAAGGAGTGTGTGTCTTGGGGAGTCAGGTGATGCAGAAAGCAAGACAAATGTGGTCATCATCAGAACCAGAGGGGTACCAAAATCCTGGGGTGAGCTTTGCTAATGCTTTTCGGGTGTGTTTAAACTAATTCAGCAGGGGATGGGAACCGAAATTGTAGTTCCAAAACGTGTTAGGTAACAAAGAGAAATCACGTGAGTTGATCCCTGATCTTGCTAAAATTCAAGGGTAAATTTTAACTTCCAGGCAAGTAATTGGCAGAGCACATCAGCTTCCTTTCATTCACAGGGAGTTTGAGAGTAGTGAAGTCAGAACTAAGATTTTAAGATCGCAAGGAAGCATCAGCAAGCAAGAAGTTGGTTTGAAGTTTGTCTACTTCAACGATAGGAGCATCCAGAATAAGGTGAGTGAACTTAGTGGGTGGCACGTTGGCACAGTGGTTAGCACTGCTGCCTCACAGCACCAGAGACCTGGGTTCAATTGTCTGCGTGGAGTTTGCACATTCTCCCCGTGTCTGCGTGGGTTTCCTCTGGGTGCTCTGGTTTCTCCCACAGTCCAAAAATGTGCAGGTGAGGTGAATTGGCCATGCTAAATTGCCCGTAGTGTTAGGTGAAGGGGTAAATGTAGGGGAATGGGTCTGGGTGGGTTGCTCTTCGGAGGGTCAGTGTGGACTTGTTGGGCCGAAGGGCTTGTTTCCACACTGTAAGTAATTTAATCTAAACTTGCAGCATGGGTTAGTACCTGTGATTTCGATGTGGTGGCCATTCGGAGACATGGGTAGAATAGGGACAGGAATGGTTATTGCAGTTTCTGGGATATAGATGTTTCAGCAAGAACAGAGAAAATGGTAAAAGGGGGGTGGTGAGGCACTGTTAGTCAAGGACAATGTTACGGTTGCAGAAAAGACATTTGAGGACTCATCTACTGAGGTAGTTTGGGCTGAGGTTAAAAATAGGAAAGGAGAGGTCATCATGTTGGGAGTTTTCTATAGGGCTCCAAATAGTTCCAGAAATATAGAGGATAGGATAGCAAAAATGATCTTCAATAGGAGCGAGAGTGACAACATAGTTGTTATGGGGGACTTTAACTTTCCAAATATTGACTGGGAATACTATAGCTCAGGTACTTTAGATGGGTCAGCTTTTGTCCACTGTGTGCAGGAGAGTTTCTTGACACAGTATGTAGACAGCCCAATAAGGGCAAAGCCACATTGGATTTGATACTGGGTAATGAACCCGGCCAGGTGTTAGATTTGGAGGTAGGTGAGCACTTTGGTGATAGTGACTACAATTCAGTTATGTTTACTTTAGTATGGAAAGGAATAGGTATATACCACAGGGCAGAAGTTATAGCTGGGGAAACGGCAATTATGATGCAATTAGGCAATGTTTAGGATGCATAGGATAGGGAAGAAAACTGCAGGGATGGGCACAGTTGAAATGTGGAGCTTACTCAAGGAACAGCTATTGTAGGTCCTTGATAAGTATGCACCGGTCAGGCAGAAAGTAAGTTGTCAAGCGTGGGAACTGTGGCTTACTAAGGAAGTTGAATCTTTTGTCAAGAGGAAGAAGGCAGCTTATGTTAGGATGAGATGTGATGGCTCAGTTCGGGCACTTGAGAGTTACAAGTTAGCCAAGAAAGACCTAAAGAGAAGGCTAAGAAGAGCCAGGAAGGGACATGAGAAGTCGTTGGCAGATAGTATCAAGGAAAATCCTAAGTCTTTCTATTGATATATCAGGAATAAAAGAATGACTAGAATAAGGGCCAATCAAGGATAGTAGTGGGAAGTTGTGCGTGGAGTCAAAAGAGATGAGGCAAGTGCTAAATGAATATTTTTTGTCAGAATTCACACTAGAAAAAGACAATGTGGTCAAGGAGAATATTGAGATACAAGCTACTCGACTAGATGGATTGAGGTGCATAGGGAGGAGATGTTATCTATTTTCACACTTTTCAGATTTGCTAAATCCTCGTCGCTGAGTGGGATTTATCCTCGGATTCTCTGGAAAGCCAGGAAAGTGATTGCAAAGCTTTGATCTTTATGTCGTCATTGTCTACTGGAATAGTGCCAGAGGACTGGAGGATAACAAATGTTGCTCCCTTGTTCAAGAAGGGGAGTAAAGACAATCCTGGAAATTATAGACCTGTGAGCTTTACTTCGGTTGTGGTAGGGTGTTGGAAAAGGTTATAAGAGATAGGATTTATAATCATTTAGAAAGGAATAAGTTGAGAAGGTGACCAAACAGATAGATGAGGGTAAAGCAGTTGATGTGGTGTATATGGATTTCAGTAAGACGTTTGACAAGGTTCCCCACAGTAGGCTACTGCACAAAATACAGAGGCATGGGATTGAGGGTGATTTAGTAGTTTGGATCAGAAATTGGCTAGCTGAAAGAAGACAGGGTGGTGGTTGATGAGAAATGTTCATCCTGTAGTTCAGTTACTAGTGGTGGACCACAAGGATCTGTTTTGGGTCCACTGTTGTTTATCATTTTCATAAACCACCTGGATGAGGGCAAAGAAGAATGGGTTAGTAAATTTGCAGATGACACTCAGGTCGATGGAGTTGTGAATAGTGCAGAAGGATGTTGTAGGTTACAGAGGGACATAGATAAGCTGCAGAGCTGGGCTGAGAGGTGGAAAATGGAATTTAATGCAGAAAAGTGTGAGGCGATTCACTTTGGAAAGAGCAACAGGAATAAAGAGTGCTGGGCTAATGATAAGTGTAGATGAGCAGAGAGATCTCTGTGTCCAGGTACATAGATCCCTGAAAGTTGCCACCAAAGTTGATAGGATTGTTAAGAAGGTATACAGTGTGTTGGTTTTATTGGTAGAGGGATTGATTTTCGGAACCATGAGGTCATGCTGCAGTTGTACAAAACTCTGGTGCGGCCGCACTTGGAGTATTGTGTACAGTTCTGGTCACCACATTATAGGAAGGATGTGAAGCTTTGGAAAAGGTTCAAAAGGGATTTACTAAGATGTTGCCTGGTATGGAGGGAAGGTCTTATAAGGAATAGCTGAGCAATTTGAGGCTATTTTTGTTCGAGAGAAGAAGGTTGGGAGATGACTTAATAGACACATAGAAGATAATTAGAGGGTTAGATAAGTTGGACAGTGAGAGGCTTTTTCTTCGGATGGCGATGGCTAGCACAAAGGGCACATAGCTTTAAATTGAGGGGTGATAGATATAGGACAGATGTCAAAGGTAGTTTCTTTATTCAGAGAGTAGTAGGGGCGTGGAACACATTGCCTGCAACAGTAGTAGACTTTCCAACTTTAAGGGTATTTAAATGGTCACTGGATAGGCATATGGATGAAAATGAAATAGTGAGGTTAGATAGGCTTCAGATTGGTTTCACTGGTCAGCGCAACATCGAGGGCTGAAGGGTCTGTACTGGCTGTAACGTTCTGTGTTCTAAATGGATCCAATGGAAAACCGTAAAAGTGAACCTGTGGAGAAACATCAGCAGAGACCAACAGGTAAAAATGGCAGTGAAAAGTCAAAGAGAGGCAGAGAACAAGCAAGCCTCAGGGCAAGTATCTTTGGAGACCAACAATGCAATGTGCCATTTTGGAGTCGGAGGCAATATCTGAGAGCTAATCAACAAATTGAGTCAAGGACTGACATAACAGGTCATGGTGACTTTTGCTAGAGACCACCCCCAACCTCCCAAATAAAAGTTTGTGAGTGGTGTAGCTGAAGGAATCTGGGAAGGAACATGGTCAATGTGCAGAAGAGATAAAAATGTCAAATATTGCCATTGGAAATTTGGTTCAAAGTGGGAATTTGACGCAAAAGCATGTAGACAAGCTTTAACAAAGGCATAATACAAGACGTAAATTCTCCAGTGAAAGATGAGTGGGAAAGGATTAAAGATGTGGATCAAGAAACCAACCTACAGTGACACCAACAGCTGAGTGACATCACAAACCATAACATAATGCAAGTACAAGCAAGGGAGCTGATTGGTCAGTAGGATTGGTATTTCTAATTTTTAAAGTAAAAGTAAAGTCTCCAATGCTTTTCCTTTTTAAAAAAAGTGGCTGATTAAGTATAAGATTGACATTGATGATATTTTAAACATAAAAACAAAATATCATTTAAGTATAAAGAGCATGGAATCTTGACTGATTAACCTACAGTTTAAATCAAATATGATAGTGATGGCAGGTTGAGTGATGTGTTGCTGCTGAACACCAATGTGATCCTGACTGAACACGTCTGTAGTAAGTGTTTGCAGCTCAAGGTACTTCCAATCTGATGTTGATGGGTTGGTGTCTCATCTGCACGTGTCATATCAGGAAAAAGGAGAGTTACTTGGACACTTTGCTTCAAAGGGAAGTCACACCCCGCAGACCAAGTAATTTGAAATTGAACTGTGATCAGGGACAGGAGGGTGTGAAAGCAGGTGAGGCAGGTGAGGACCCAGTGAGTAACAATTAAGGAGCCTCAATCCCTGCAATTGTTCAGCAGTTCAGAGGTACTTGCAAACTGTGTGGATGAGAGTGGAGACTGCAGGGAGAATGAGTGAACTTACAATAGCACATTGCTACAAGGAACCGTGCAAATGTTTAGAAGAAATAGGAATGTAGATATAGCAGGGGACTGTAAAATTAGGGGGAATAAATACTGTTCGGTGAAACTGTGAGCAGAATTTCTGAAGGCTGCATTGCTAGGGTTAAGGACATCTCACTGGGGCTGGAGAAGTGCGGAAAGTGGGAGAGCAGGATTCCAGTCAATATTGTTGTCCATATTGGTGCCAACAACAATGATATTGTCAATGTTGTCATGAATAATTTTCTGAAATGCCATTATTCCTTGTCTGTGTTTGCTGCTCACCCACTTTCCCAGTCCTGCTCTCATTGCTTTTTAATTAATCTGAGCACAGTTGTCACTGACCCAAGTCCCTCCCCCTCAAACTAAATGTTAAATTCTTCCATGTTATGGTCATTGTTTCTAGAGGAAATTTTACTCTGACATCATGTATTGAATTTGCTTAATTAAATATCACCAAATTCAGAATCGTCTGATCCCTGATTGGGGCCACAACATACTGGTTTAGGAAACTATTCCAAATATACTCAATGCACTGTTCCTGTGGCTGCCCCAGCCATTCTGAATATCCCAATGTGCATGAAGATTAAGGTTACCCCAGATGAACGCACTGCCTTTTTTACATGCCCTCATTATCTCATGGTTTATTCTCGTTCCCACTGTCAGCATACGTTTAGGTTACTCCTACTAGATTCTTCTTTCTCTTTTTACCTCCATTAACATCTTCTGGTTCAAGATCATTTCTTGCTATCATTCCATCTAGGTGCCTGGCTTTTTGAAGAGTCACATATCCCTGAATATTTAGTTCTCAGCTTTGATCATCTTGTAATCATGTCTCTGTAATATGGTCATATCCATTAACGTGTATTTGTGCCATTATTCATCTACTTTGTATCGAATATTATGCACATCCAAGTAAAGAGCTATTAATTATATTTACCACTGTTCTTTGAGAAGAGATTAGATTACTTACAGTGTGGAAACAGGCCCGTCAGCCCAACAAGTCCACACCGACCCTCCAAAGAGCAATCCACCCAGAACCACCTCCCTACATTTACCCCTTCACCTAACACTATGAGCAATTTAGCATGGCCAATTCACCTAACCTGCACATCTTTGGACTGTGGAAGGAAACCGGAGCACCCGGAGGAAACCCACGCAGACACAGGGAGAATGTGCAAATTTCACACAGACAGTTGCCTGAGGTGGGAATTGAACCTGGCTCTCTGGCGCTGTGAGGCAGCAGTGCTAACCACTGTGCCCATATGGTGTTTGTATACTCTACTCCATTCTGTTCAACTTCTGTTCAACCCTAGCATTGGGCAGGCAACATAAACTTTGGGCCTCCTGTTCACGTTCATAATCTAGTAGAATCTGTAGTGGTTCTGTTCGCCGAGCTGGGAATTTGTGTTGCAGATGTTTCGTCCCCTGTCTAGGTGACATTCTCAGTGCTTGGGAGCCTCCTGTGAAACTCTTTTGTGATGTTTCCTCCGGCATTTATAGTGATTTGTATCTGCCGCTTCCAGTTGTCAGTTCCAGCTGTCCGCTGCAGTGGCCGGTATATTGGGTCCAGGTCGATGTGCTTATTGATTGAATCTGTGGATGAGTGCCATGCCGCTAGGAATTGCCTGGCTGTTCTCTGATTGGCTTGTCCTATAATAGTAGTGTTGTCCCAGTCAAACTCATGTTGCTTGTCATGTTGCTTTGTGGTATACAGGAAAGCCACACACACAGACCTAGTCCTAAACTACGAAAGCAACTACCCCAACTCACACAAAAGAAGTTGCATCAAGACACTGTTCAAAAGGGCCACAACACACTGCAGTACACCAGAACTGCAAAAAGAGGAAGAAGAACACCTATACAATGTATTTGCCAAAAATGGATACCCCCGCAATTTC
>NC_057728.1:69634414-69675004 GCF_004010195.1 Chiloscyllium plagiosum | reverse complement strand
GCAGATTCAAACCACTACAAATGCCGGAGGAAAGATCACAGAAGCGCTTCACAGGAGGCTCCCAAGCACTGAGGATGTCACCTAGACAGGGGACGAAACGTCTGCAACACAAATTCCCAGCTCGGCGAACAAAACCACAACAACGAACACCCGAGCTACAAATCTTCCCCCAAACTTTGAACATCTAGTAGAATCTCTTGATTGTATGGTATGACTTTTGTTTCAACTTTAAAGGGGAATTCTCTCAGAACTCAACTTTTTCTTGTGTCCAACAGAATGGTTGATCTGTTTCTGTGTTGACATACAGGCTGTTTCTGTAGCTGTTTACAAAAACAAGTTCCCACTTTACATTGTGGAGAGTTCTTTTTAAGTCTTAAAAATGATTTAACAAAAAAAAATTATCACTTCTCTCCTTAGCTTTTCATCATTGAATCCATCAGGGTGAGGCTGTTTGCTGTAGTCTGGTTTCTTACAGGTGTTTGGCTTTCTTCCAACAGTAAAACATGCAGGTTTTTCTGAGTTCCTCTGCTGTTGGTGCTGTGCAACCTTCTTTTCAGCAAAGATTCAAATGTTGTATAATGTTTTTGAATAGTCCCTTGTATTAATTTAGTTAACATTCAATGACATCATTAAAATTATCACTTCTTTTATACCACAACTTTTCAATGCCAGATATGTTGGTGGAGAACGTTGTTCTTCTGTTGACTAGTTACTTTGCCCAAACAGAGCTGATGCTATATATGAAGCTTTGCCGATCTGCAAAGCTTACCATACTTAAATCCAACCTCAGCTGGTGTGAATAAAAGACACAACTCTCATTGAAGCAACGAGAATTGGGATGAATAAAAATGAGAGGCTTGTTTATTTGACACTGAAATTAAGTGACATTATAATCAAGAAGGAGCCTCTGAATCCAGTTCACCCTCTGGATACTTGCTTTTGAGTTGTTTTAGACTTGTTTCAAATCTAGTACTATCATAATATAAAATAACTCCTCTCATAATTCATCATAACAAGCACAAACTCAGAAATGTTTGAGAAACATTATTAATATAGCTATTTGTAAAGATAGTGCCAAGAGTTTGGAGGGAAGGGGAGGAATCCAGAAATCATCATCCATATTGCTACCAATAGCATTTGTAGGATTAGAAAGGTTTTGCTGAAGAACTTTGTCAGGAAAACATAGTTGGGTTGAGATTAGGGCACATTTGTTTTACACTCTAACATTTTTTTCTTACATTGCCTTCAATGGAAGGTAAAATCAGGTGCGCTGCAATATTATGTTTTGTAAACAAGCCAACAAGGGGCAAGGCCACATTGGATTTGGTACTGAGAGTGATCACAATTCGGTTAAGTTTACCTTAGCAATGGAAAGGGATAGGTATATACCACATGGCAAGAGTTATAGCTTGGGGAAAGGCAATTATGATGCAATTAGGCAAGATTTAAGATGCACAGGATGGGGAAGGAAACGGCAGGGTATGGGCGCAATTGAAATGTGGAGCTTATTCAAGGAACAGAGGGTGGTGGTGGAGGGTTGTTTCTCAGACTGGAGGCCTGTGATCAGTGGAGTGCCATAAAGATTGGTGCTGGGTCCACTACTTTTTGTCATTTATATAAATGAATTGGATGTGGACATAAGAGGTACAGTTAGTATGTTTGCAGATGACACCTAAATTGGAGGTGTAGTGGACAGTGAAGAAGGTGACCTCAGAATACAACAGAATCTTGATCAGATGGGCCAATGGGCTGTGAAGTGTCAGATGGAGTTTAATTCAGACAAATGTGAGGTGCTGCATTTTGGGAAAGCAAATCTTAGCAGGACTTATATACTCAATGGTAAGGTCCTAGGGAGTGTTGCTGAACAGAGAGACCTTGGAGTACAGGTTCATAGCTCCTTGAAAGTGGAGTCACAGGTAGATAGGATAGTGAAGAAGGCGTTCGGTATGCTTTTCTTTACTGGTCAGAGTATTGAGTACAGGAGTTGGGAGGTCATATTGCAACTGTACAAACATTGGTTAGGTCACTTTTGGAATATTGCATGCAATTCTGATCTTCCTATCGGAAAGATGTTGTGAAACTCAGTCATAGAGATGTACAGCATAGAAACAGACCCTTCGGTCCAACTCTTCATGCCGACCAGATATCCCAACCCAATCTAGTCCCACCTGCCAGCACCCGGCCCATATCCCTCCAAACCCTTCCTATTCATATACCCATCCAAATGCCTCTTAAATGTTGCAATTGTACCAGCCTCCACCACTTCCTCCGGCAGCTCATTCCATACACATACGGAAAGGGTTCAGAAAAGATTTACAAGGATGTTGCCAGGGTTGGAGGATTTGAGCTATAGGGAGAGGTTGAATAGGCTGGGGCTGTTTTCCCTGGAGCAACAGAGGCTGAGGGGTGACCTTATAGAGGTTTATAAAGTGATGAGGGGCATGGATAGGATAAATAGACAAAGTCTCTTCACTGGTTTGGGGGAGTCTAGAATTAGTGGGCATAGGTTTAAGGTGAGATGGGAAAGATATAAAAGAGACCTAAGGGGGGATTTTTTCATGCAGAGGGTGGTACATGTATGGAATGATCTGCCTGAGGAAGTGGTAGAGGCTGATACAATTGCAATATTTGAAAGGCATCTGGATGGGTATATGAATAGGAAGGGTTTGGAGGGATATGGGCCGGGTGCTGGCAGGTGGGACTAGATTGGGTTGGGATATCTGGTCAGCATGGACCGAAGGGTCTGTTTCTGTGTTGTATATCTCTAAGACGCTATGACTCAATAACAGCTACTACATGTCCTTGATAAGTATGTACGTGTCAGGAAGGGAGGAAGTTGGTTTACTAAAGAAGTTAAGTTGAGGGCAGCATGGTGGCTCAATGGTTAGCACTGCTGCTTCACAGCGCCAGGGACCTGGGTTTGATTCCATTCGTGGGTGACCATCTGTGTAGAATTTGCACGTGTTCCCTCTGCGTGGGTTTCCTCTGGGTGCTCCGGTTTCCTCACATAGTACAAAAATGTGCAGCTTAGGTGATTTGGCCCTGCTAAATTGTCCATAGTGTTCAGGGATGTATGGGTTAGGTGCATTAGTCAGGGGTAAATATAGAGTAACAGATTCGGGGAATGGATCTAGATGGGTTACTCTTCGGTGTGAACTTGTACTAATTGGCCTGTTTGCACACTGTTGGGATTCTATTCTATTCTATTCTAAGTTGAAGCTCTTGTCATAGTGTCATAGAGATATAAAATTGGTGACAAAAAAGAAAATCCATGAGTGAAGAAAGGGGCGTAACTGAATTACTTTGCATCTGCCTTTACCAAGGAAGCTGATGCTGGCCAGGGCTTGTGAAATGAAGTAGTCATTCAGACACTCTGGTTTAAAATTGAGGAAGAGGAGGTTCCAGATAGGCTGCATGTATTAACGCACTCAGACAGGATGAAAAGCATCCATGGATACTGAGACATGAGAATGGATTTGTGGAGATACTGGTCATGATTTACCAGTTTTCCTTAAACTCTGGAATTGTGCCAAAGGACTGGAGAATTGTAAATGGTAGTCTCTTCTTCAATAAAGAATGTAAGCATCAGCTCATCAACTAAAGGCCAATAAGTTGAACTTCAGTTGTAGGGAAGCTTCTCGAGAAATCTACATAAACCTCCAAATGGAATTAGCTACACAACAAACTGGTGAGCAAAGTGAGAGCTCATTCAGGCAAGCGGGTGGTATTGTGGTAATATCACTGGACTAGTAATCCAGAATGCTAAGCTAATATTTTAGGGACTGAGCTAGGGATCCCACCATGGCAGATGGTGAAATTTGAGCTAATTAAAAATTGGAATTAAAAGCTATCCTGATGGTGACTATGTAACCATTGATGATCATTGTAAAGTCCATCTAGTTCATTAATGTCCTTTCGGGAAAGGCAATTGCTGTCCTCAACTGATGTGGCCTACTTGTGACTCCAAACCCACACCAATGTGGTTGACTCTCAACAACCCTCCAGGCAATTAAGGATAGGTAATAAATGCCTGCCTAGCTAGTAATGCTCATATCCCATGAAATGACCTTCTTTTTAAAACTAGGATTTGAAATTGTCTGAATGACAAGAAGCAGAGTGAAGTGGTTAATAAATTTTATTTAGATGGTAGGAAAGTATATAGTGGAGTGGTTAGTCTTTTGGGACCTTTGGTCTTTCTGATCTATATCAATAGCCCAGGCCCTTCTGTAGGGTTTATTCTAAGCTTTCCTGATGATAAAAAAAATCTTGGAATTATTGTGAAGGGTGAGGAAGAACTTAAAAAATGGTTCAGATTAGTTGGAGGAATGGTTGGCAAGTGGCAGATGAAATTCATTGCAGAGAAGTGTGGAGTAATTTATTTTGATTGGAAGAACACAGAGAGATAATACAAAATAAAGACTGCAATTCAAAAGAGAGTGCAGGAGCTTAGGGATCTGAGTTTACATGTGCATGAGTAATTGAAGGTTGTAGGATAGGTTGAGAGAGTGAATAGTAAAGCATTCAGTAAATTAGGCTTTAAAAATAGAGTACAAATGCAAGCAGGCCTTCAAGTTTGCATAAAATATTGGTTCGGCTTCAATTGGCATATTGTCTTCAATTGATTTCAAAAAAAATGTGAAGGCATTAGATAGGGTGTAGAACATATTCACAAAATTGATTCCAAGGATGAGAAACTTCAGTTATGAAGATAGACTGGAGAAGATGGAACGGTTTCTTTAAAGGGGGATAAGAGGAGATTTGAGAGAGGTATTCAAAATCGTGAGGAGTCAGGATAGAGTAGATGGAGAAAAGCTTCCCACATTGATGCAGGGATCGAGAATGAGGGGGAAATAGATCAAAGATAAATATCAAAAGGAGCAATTGAGACATGTTTACAATCTGGAGTGGTCTGCTTGTGACTGTGCAGAAGGAGATTTGATTGAGGAATTCAAAAGTAAACTGGATTATTACTGGAAAGCAAGATTGTTCAGAGTTACAGGCAAAAGGTTGGTGAACGACACAATAAGTAATCATCCAAACACTGAGTACTTTCTTGGTATGAGGTTGTATTTTAAAGTTTTGAAGCCTTATTTCTGTAATTCAGTCTTGTTTAAAGTTATTGTCAAGTGGAAAATAACAGCTTGGCATTAAAGCACACTATATTTTCAAACTTAAGTTTCATTTTCAATGCCCGTTTAACTTAGTGACAAATTCTTAACCAATTGAATTGAAAATTGTAATTGAGCTGATCGTTGCTCAACTAATGAGTTTGATAAGGCAAACAAAGTTGCACATATTGCATGCAGTAAAGGATCTGACAACTTTGACAGGGATTTGATATTCTGTGCATACCACAGGTTATATTATCCTTTTTATGCAGCACTATGTTTTAGCTAAGTAAGTTGATATTGGGGCAGCTCCTTGAGTTTCCCTGAAGTGAGTTGTCACAGCTGTTGATAAGATAGGGGGAAAACTTTCTTTCATCTGCACTGGAAATAACTTGCATTTGCTCCCTGATTAGTTTGAATGTTGCTTGAGCCTACAATTGTTTATCTTTGCCGCAGTCAGTACTGCAGAAACTGTGTTTGGATTTGACACAATGGTAACTCTTGAAAATGTTTGATGTATTCCAAATGGACAATTTCCCTTTAGGTTGATAACTAAAAAAGACAAAGTAATATCAGACGAGCAATTAAATCCCAATTTCATTTATCAGTAATGCATTTTCTCCTTTTACATACTGAACAAATACTTTTAGTCACAAGGTTATCTAATTTAATGTATTTAAACCAAACAAATTAGTACAGAGAAAAGGTAGTAATAATATTGACACAATATCGCCTCTCTGAGGCAAAACCTGATCCTCCTATTAGCCCACTCTTGCTCAAATAATTCTGTATGCCATGGGCTGTTGTCTCTTTGTTTTGATGTCTTAAATCACAGAATACTTCAAGAAGAAAAAGCAGAAAACAGGGGGAACTGGAAGGGTTAAGGAGTATGGGCTGGAATATGAATCCGCCCAGGGAATTAGTCTATTCAATATTCTTGAAAAGTTGTCTAATCAGAGGTCGAAAGAGAGTAAAGATTGATATCAACAAAAAATGGTGAGGGTCATTAGTTAATTCTTTTAGGTACATTCTCCGATGACATCTGGGTTTAGTTTCTGATTCAGGCTATGGTGCTCCTTAATAGCCTAATAACTAAGGTTAGAGTATGGAGTCAGTGGGTGAGTTGCAAAGTAAATGCTAGGTAGAGAGAAAGTAGAGAGTGGGAACATTGTAGTTCAGAGTGGCAAATGATAAAAAGAAGGGTTAGTATGGCGCAGCTGCTGTTGTCAATTTGCACATAAAATTTGGACTTCAGAATCAAAAACACAATTTCTAAACTTGTAGATAATATCAATCTTGAAGGGATAATACTGAGGAGGACTGCAACAAATTACTGAAGAACATTAATAAACTTTTAGAATGGAAAAATAAATGACAAAATGAAGTTCATCACTGCTAATTGTGAAGTATTATATTTTAGTATGGAGAAAATGATGGTCACATATTATGTGGAATGTGCATGTCTAGGCAGAATAGATGAACAAAATAACCTCAAAGTACATCAATAGCTACAAGTTGCACTGTGGTTAGCAGGCTTATAAAAACTGCAAGTTGAAAAATGTGGTGCTGGAAAAACACAGCAGGCCAGGCAGCATGCCCAAAACATCGATTCTCCTGCTCCTCGGATGCTGCCTGGCCTGCTGTGTTTTTCCAGCACCACATTTTTCAACTCTGGTCTCCAGCATCTGCAGTCCTCACTTTCTCCTTATAAAAACTGCAAACCAAGCACTGGGCTTTACTATTCAAGGGATAAGATTGCAAAAGATGGAAGTTATATTATACCTGTATTGAGCCATTATTAGATAACAGTAAGAATACTGCATACATTTCTGTATGTCATGTTATAGAAAAAGATTTTGAAGCATTGAATAGGGTAAAAAAAAGATTCACAAGGATAAGACCAAAAATGCGTGTGTAAATGTATCGGGAAAGACTGATAGGATCGTCTGTCTTGAAAACAAAAAACTGAAGTGTTAACGAATAAAGGTCTTTAAAGTGATAGGATATTTTGGTTGAGTAGATGCAAGGAAAATGTTTTCTCTTGCATGGAAAAGCATTATGGAGGGTATTAACATGACGTTGTCACCATGAAACATAATGCAGAATTTAGAAGAAACTCTTCACCAAAAATTGAATGTGGATTCTGCTATCACAGGGAGTGGTTGAAGTCAGCATTGTAAATGCATTAAAGAATAAAATAGATTAATATTTGAGGGAGAATGAAGCAGATGATTAAATAGAAGATTTAGATGAGCGAAAGTAGGAGGAAGCTTGAGTAAAACATA
Source organism: Chiloscyllium plagiosum (assembly GCF_004010195.1). NCBI lineage: Eukaryota > Metazoa > Chordata > Chondrichthyes > Orectolobiformes > Hemiscylliidae > Chiloscyllium > Chiloscyllium plagiosum. The sequence goes on along the minus strand of NC_057728.1, from coordinate 69,667,611 downwards.
ATTGCCAATAATGGCTTGGTTGGACCAAATGGCCTGATTCTGCTTTAATTATCCTATGTGACTAAACTTTAAATTTATTCTTACTCTCCTACGAACCTGACCTTGAGAATTTTTTAAAACAGTGACTAAACTTTAAATTTATTCTTAATCAGAAAAATAAAGGAGGCAAGGAGTGGCAAAAACATCATCCTTTACTGCATGGAAACTCCTATAATAAAACAAAGGACTGCAGACATTGGAAATCTGAAAGAAAAACAGCAATTGCTGGTGAAACTCAGCAGATCTCTCAGCATCTGTGGAAAGAAAGTGGAGTTTGGTGACTCTTTATCAGAAGCTCCTAATTGTATTCAAAAATATGAGTTAATATACCCATATGTTTGCATATATGTTGCTGTAGGTGGAAGGTGCTGAGGAACATTATTTGCAGAATATTTTGCTTATTCTAGTGTCAGTCTCCTTTTAGGAGAAAGTGAGGACTGCAGATGCTGGAGATCAGAGCTGAAAATGTGTTGCTGGAAAAGCGCAGCAGGTCAGGCAGCATCCAGGGAACAGGAGAATCGATGTTTCGGGCATAAGCCCTTCTTCAGGAAGGCTTGATTCCTGAAGAAGGGCTTATGCCCGAAATGTCGATTCTCCTGTTCCCTGGATGCTGCCTGACCTGCTGCACTTTTCCAGCAACACATTTTCAGCTCAGTCTCCTTTTAGTAGACTGTGGCAGGCAATAGTCTCATGATATTATCACTAGACAATTAATTCAGAATCACTACTGATGTTCTGGGGACCTGGGTTCAAATTCTGCCATGGAAGAAGTTGGAACTTGAATTCAATAATTAAAAAGAAAGTCTGGAATTGAGGATCTAATATAAAAACATTGTTGATTATTGGAAAGACCCATCTGGTTGGCTAATGTCCTTTCTTTCCTTTAGTGAAGGAAATCTGTCATCCTTATCTGGTCTGGCTTACATGTGATTCCAGATCCACAGCAATATGGTTGACTCCCATCTGCCTCCTGGGCAATGAGGGATGGGCAATAATTGCTGGCCGAACCAGAGATGTCCATATTCCACGAGTGAATAAAACAAAAAAAAAACTCGCACGATATTTCTTCAAATGTTCAAATGCAAAATTGTCTTATTAGATTGAGATGAATTTTATGAGCTAGCACTTCAGTTTACATTTTCTCCAACATAATTTATTTATTTTAGTCACATGATCAATCAGACGCTTTCTTCTCTCTGTTACTTTGAGAAACAGTAATACTTTTTAAACTTATTTTGTGACATTGAACTTAAGAAAATGTCTTTATATTTTTACAATTGCTTCAATATTGTTTCGGAGAAAAGGCACATTTTATTGAATTCTGGATCAGTGGTGCTGGAAGAGCACAGCAATTCAGGCAGCATCCGAGGACAGGCAAAATCGGTCGGTGGGTTTGTAGAAGATGTCAGTGTCAAAGCTTTTTGCCTGACATCAGTAAGAATTTAGGCTAATGACTGGCAGATTGTATCAAAAAGCATAGCCCATTGCCTGCGTGCAATAAGCAAGGTACTGACTGCACAAAACCAGCCCACTACTGCAAAATTCACAACAATAGAGGCAATTCTGCTATTGGATTACATTTCCTGAGTGTGAACAAATTACACTGACAGCCCAGTTGGGTTCTTTGCACAAGTATCTATGTATTTTAATTCACAGAGCCTTTTTATTTGCACAAAAGACATGTGCCTCTTTCAAATCAACCAAATAGGTGACAGCTCTTTGTTAGTTCATTTCTCGGAACAATGCCCTGATACATCTGAGCCAATCAACCTGGTTTACAGTTTAAATAAAGCCTGCCAGTTAACTACCAATCAGCATTAGTTGATGCATTCTCCAGCCAATTTTACCAAACTGCTTGCCAACCAATCAGTATTCCCCTCTTATGCAGCACTAATGTTGGTTTTTCCCTCGGATTGGTATTCTTGTGAATTGTCTTGACAAAATGTATTTTTTTCAACAATATTCAAGTTCTATGCTACCACATGAGTACTAATATTATGCTGATCCTAGTTGATGGTAATACTGGACAACCAGATTGCAGAATGAAACCTGACTTGATAGATTATATGTTTAATTGTTTTTCAGTTGGCTTTGATAGTAGCTCGATGATGAAACATATTTACGGGAGACTGCAGATATTTGTTAGATTCCCTACAGTGTGGAAACAGGCCCTTTGGCCCAACCAGTCCACACCGACCCTCTGAGGAGCAACCCACTCAGACCCATTTCCCTCTGACTAATGCCCTAGCATTACGGGCAATTTAGCATGGCCAATTCACCTAACCTGCACATCTTTGTGACTGTGGGAGGAAACTGGGGCACCCGGAGGAAACCCACGCGGACACTGGGAGAATGTGCAAACTCCATACAGTCACCCGAGGCTGGGATCGAACCTGGGGCCCTGGTGCTGTGAGGCAGCAGTGCTAACCACTGAGCCACCGTGTACTGCCTCCATGGCTCCAATCATCCTCCATTCCTAGATTACATTAGATTAGATTCCCCCACAATGGATATTCCTGATGAAAGGTTTATGCCTGAAACATTGATTCTCCTGCTCCTCAGTTGCTGCCTGACCGGCTGTGCTTTTCCAGCACTATATTCTTTGACTCTGATCTCCAGCATCTGCAATCTTCACTTTCTCCTATCTATAGCTAATGCCAAGTAGTGGTAAATATTGTTGATGGCCTCAAAAGCTGTGGATAAAAGAAGTAGGGGAATCTAATCTAATCTTAATAAAAGAAGTAACTGGTGAAAAGCAGTGAACAAAAAAAATGCAGAAGCAGGAACATAGTCTGTTCAGTGATAGAACCATGCAGCACTCAACCGTAGCTTTCTCACATCTGTTAAAATGAAGTTGCTGTTGTGTAGTCAGAGTGTCTTTCTGTGTTTGGACAGTTACATGGATAGGAAAGGTTAGAGGGGTATGGGTCAAATGCAGGTAAATGAGACAACTTCAGCTCAGGAAACTTGGTTGTCATAGATGAGTTGGGCTGAAGGGCTTGTTTCGTGCTGTATGACTCTATTTTCACACTCTACAGCTGTTTGCTTTTGCAAACAATGGAACATGCTTGGCAAGTATTGCTCTTCAGTCAGCAATATGTATTTCAACTGCAGAAACTGGGAATGCTTGGAGAAGAAGAACTTAAGGCAGCTGTCTTGGCTAAAATTTCATGCTGCAAAATGTTCCCTGTTACACACACGTTCCTATATCTTTTAAAAGGTCCCACACAACCTGTAGTAACTCTGTCACTTTGTCACCATGCCTCTCTCCACAGAAACTACCTGCTGAATCTTTTCAGAATTTTCTTTTATTTCTGTCCTGACCTGGCAGAAATCTCAAAAGATATCTCAAAGTTCTTGAAGAATTCTGTCAGCTTTTGATTTAACAGGTTCGTGTCAGCAAATAAAAATATCTTCTGAGTTTTAAGTTATCTGTTTCATTCTGTTATCATCTCATACTGCCATTTTTACTCTACTGGTGAGATCCCACAATCCCTATAAATAATTTCCTTCAACTCTGAGATCTCAGAGATTCCTTTGATTTTGATTTCAGTGTTATTATCATATGCTTCTCCAAACCTGGCACCTTGAGCTTTCCCAATTTCAATATTTCTACCGCCAAGCGTCCATTTGACAAATCTTTAAGCTCTGGATTTTCTTCTCCCAAAACCTTTCCATATTTCCCTTCTCCTTTCTTCCCTTCCTTTATGTTGCTCCATTAAACACATCCCTCTGTCCTTATATCTATTTATGGGACCAACGTATTTCATCAAAGTTTGTTTGTTAATATACATGTGAAATATGTTAGTGCTGTATAAATAGCAAGTATTGTTGCTGCAGTGCACATTGTCACTGAAGGAAAACATATCTTAAAAGACAACAGACAAAAATTTTCTACATCTGATACTTTGGTCTTATTGTAGTTCTGAAAGAGCATCCTGCCAACTCTATCATTGATTTTTAACAGCACTCAACATTATTCTCACCAGCGTTTGTTGGCTGTAGCATAGCTATGCATACCATGGAAGCTGTTGTTGAGAGGATAGTAATGTGGCAAGAGAAATGTAGTTAACTCCTGCAACAGCTGGGAGATTGACTGTCATTACTTGCCACATGTAATTTGTAGAAAATGGCACAAAGGTATGTGTTATGTTACTGTTTATAGAACATAGAACATAGAAGAATACAGCGCAGTACAGGCCCTTCGGCCCTCGATGTTGCGCCGATCCAAGCCCACCTAACCTACACTAGCCCACTATCCTCCATATGCCTATCCAATGCCCGCTTAAATGCCCATAATGAGGGAGAGTCCACCACTGCTACTGGCAGGGCATTCCATGAACTCACGACTCGCTGAGTAAAGAACCTACCCCTAACATCTGTCCTGTACCTACCCCCCCTTAATTTAAAGCTATGCCCCCTTGTAATAGCTGACTCCATACGAGGAAAAGGATTCTCACTGTCGACCCTATCTAAACCCCTAATCATCTTATACACCTCATTCAAGTCACCCCTAAACCTTCTTTTCTCCAATGAAAACAACCCCAAGTGCCTCAACCTTTCCTCATACGATCTTTAAGGTCCTTTTCAGTGGAAAAGGACCTGTAAGAACCACTAGTTATGGCTGAAAAATGTACGAGTCACTTGCTTGAACCATGTGTGACAGGTTTGTAAGAATACTAGCATGTCAAATTTATTCTGCCATTTAATGAGACATTATAGATTCTTAACTCCCTCCACCAGCCTTCATTTATATATATCTAAGTAGTAACTCAGTTAAGTATTTTGACAGGTTACCAGAATATGTTGGTAAGGACAATACAGTTGATATCATGTATATGGATTTTTAAGTGGTGCTTACCAAAAATGGAATTATCATCAAAGTTGGGGCCTCCGGACTAAAAAGAGCTAAGAGGCATGGGTGCAAAACTTGTTAAAGAACAGGAAAGTGAGTGGTTATTTTTCAGGTTGAAGGTTTCAAGGGGTCAATACTGGAGCACCACTTTTAATGATCTGTATTAACATATACTTGAGAGTACAGGCACAATTTAAAAATTTGTAGACAATACAAACTTGCAAGTAAAATGAACAGTGAGGAGGATAGTGATAGGCTTAAAGCGGATGTAATTTAGCAGAATATGAGACTGAAATCTTTGCCCTATCATGTGACATGGCAGGTTATCTTTAATGTAGAAGTGTAAAGTGATATGATTTGATAGGAAGAAAGGGAAAACATAAACTAAAGGAAATAATTGTAAAGTGAGCATCAAAACAAACCCTCATGTTATATGTATCCAATGTATTGAAAGTGGCAAAGTTGGTTGAACATGATTAAAGTGGCCCATGGGATTCCAGGCTCTATAAATTAAAGCAAAGACTGCAAATGAAAGGATGTTATGGTGAACCTTTATAGTTCAGTCACAGAGTACTGTATTACATAAAATTCTGCACATTACAGTTGACAAGGATGTGAAGGCCATAGGGAGGATGTAGAAAAGATTTACCAGAATAGTCCAGGATTTAAGGACTTCGGTTGCAATTATTGGAGAAACTGAGATTTTTCTTCTGAGAACAGAGGAGGTTGAGATGAGATCAGATATTGAAATTGATGGTGGGACTAGATAAAGAAAAAAGAGGACAATGTTTCCAATTGGCAGAAGGGTCTAAAAGGGACAGTAGTTGGAGATAAATGGAAAATGAAGCAAGATGATATGAGGAACAATATTTTAATACAGTAAGTGTGTGGGATCTGGAGTGTCTTTCCTAAGAATGCAGTTGAATACTCTGACAGGAAATTAGATAGGTGGTGCATTACAACCCATTGACAATGAACTGCTGTGGTATAATATATATTTGCATGCATATTTAAATGGTGGCAGTGTGGTAATATAGCAATCTTGAGAGCAGAATGATGCTCCAGGGACATAGATACAAGTCTCACCTTAGTAACAAGCGGGATTTAAGTTCAAGTAATGGATCTGGAATATAAATCTAGTCTTAGTATGAAACTATTGTCAATTATAGTAAAATAAAAACCCACCTGATTCACTTCTGATGTTCATGGGAGAAAGTCTTCTGTCCTTACCTGGTCGAGCCTACTTGTACATCCAGAGCCACAGCAGTTAGAAATGAGAAACAAGTTGTGACTTAATCAGTGATGCTCACACCCCGTGAAAGAAGAATGAAGCCTGGAGTTATGACTTGACTGACTAGGAATCTCTCCTGTTCCTTCCATCTGTTATTGATATGTATTGAAATAATTTGCAGTTTGATATTCAAAGTGTCATAGAGATGTATGGGTACAGATAAAGGCCCTTTGGCCTATCATGGGAGCAAGAGAATCGATGTTTCGGGCATAAGCCATTCATCAGGAATGAGGCTTGTGTGCTGGGGCTGAGAGATAAATGGGATGGGAGTAGGATTGGGGGGGAAGGTAGCTGAGAAAGCGATGGATGGATAAAGATGAGAGAGAAGGTGATAGGTGGGGGTGGGGTGATGGACAGTTCCAGAGGGCGATGCTGAGTTGGAGGCTTGGGAGTGGGGTAATGTGGGAGGAGGGGAAGTGAGGAAACTGGTAAAATGCACATTTATCCCGTGTGGTTGCAGGGTCCCAAGGCGGAATATGAGGCTTCTTCCTCCAGGTGTTGGGTGGTAACAGTTTGGCGGTGGAGAAGGCCCAGGACCGGCATGTCCTTGACGGAGTGGGAGGGGGAGTTAAAGTGTTCAGCCACAGGGTAGTGGGGTTGGTGGGTGCAGGTGTCCCAGAGATGTTCTCTGAAATGTTCTGCAAGAAGGCGTCCTGTCTCCCCACTGTGGAGGAGACCACACTGGGTGCAACGGATGAAGTAGATGACAATGGTAGAGGTACAGATAAATTTCTGACGGATGTGGAAGGAACCCTTGGGGCCTCGGATGGAGGTGAGGTTTGTGGTGTGGGCGCAGCTTTTACACTTCCTGCAGTGGCAGGGAAAGGTGCCAGGAGTGGGGTGTGGGTTGGTGGGGAGTGTGGACTTGACGAGGGAGTCACAGAAGGAATGGTCTTTCCGGAATGCTAATAGGGGCAGGGAGGGAAATATACCTTTGGTGGTTGGGTCTGTTTGGAGATGGTGGAAGTGGCGGATGTGTGTGGATGTATGTGGAGGTTGATGGAATGGAAGGTGAGGACCGGGGGTTCTGTCCTTGTTGCGTTTGCACCACCTCCCTTGAACCACACCCCTCCCAACACAACAATGACAGAACCCCCACCCTCCCATGTCCTCACCTTCTCCCCAACCTAACCCCCTCCTATTTATCTCTCAGCCCTGGTGCACAAGCTTCATTCCTGATGAAGGGTTCTTCCCAAAACGTCGATTCTCCTGCTCCTCAGATGCTGCCTGACCTGCTGTACTTTCCCAGCAACAGACTCGCGACTCTGATCTCCAGCATTTGCAGTCCTCACTTTCTCCTTTGGCCTATCATGTCCATACTGGTCAAAAACAGCTAACTATTCTAATCTCATTTTGCAGCATTTGACCCGCAGACTTGTTGCTTTGGTATCATAAGTGCGCATCTAAATACATTGTAAGTATTCTGAAGGTTTCTGTCTCAGTCACTCTTTATACGCAGTGAGTTCCAGATTCTCACCACCCTCTGGATGAAAATGTTTTTCCTCACATCTCCTCAAAACCCTTGGCTTAAATTAGTGCCCCTTCAACATTGATCCCTCCTTCAAGGGGAACAGTCTCTTCCTGTTTACCCTATCTCTGGCCCTTTATAATTCATAGATCTCAGTCCTGTTCCCTCCTCTGATCCATTGAAACAACCTCAGTCAATCCAATCTCTCTTCATAACTGAACCTATCCAACCTAAGCAACATCCAGATAAATCTAGTGTTATCACATCTCTTCTATAATGTGCATATAATGCTCTAGCTGTGGTCTCACCAATGTTTTATAAATTTCCAGCAGAACCTCCCTGATCTTAAACTCTTTGCTTCAAATAATAAAAGCAAGTATATGCCTTCTTAACCAGCTTATCCACTTACCCTGATATCATCTGTTCTTGTGTTTCCAATTTTGACAATGGGGCCTCTGAAATTCCTCCTTCTTTATCAACCCAAGGATTCCCCATAGTTGGCAGACCCCGCAGCTGGGTCTGACCTCCTTCTTTATCAACCAAGGATTCCCCATAGTTGGCAGACCCCGCAGCTGGGTCCGACCAATCTCCCCCACTCTGGCCTTCTCTTCCCCCCTCACAACAGCAAAATAGTCCTCCTTGTCCTCACCTACCATCCCACCTGCATCTACATCCAGAGAATTATCAGCCACTGTTTCTGCCACCGCCAGCAAGATGCCCCCACCCACACATATTCACCTCCCCTCCCACGTCATGATATCTTGCTCTAATCCTCCTTCACTCCCAACATGTGTTTTACCTGCACTTCACTCAATCTAGTCTACTGCATTCACCCCTCACAATGCAGTCTCCTCTACATTGAGGAAACAAATTACAGATTAACTGACTCCTTCATAGAGTGCCTACATTCTGTCTGCAAAAAAGACCCAATGTTTCCCGGCCCATGCCTCAGGTTTACTTCAGTGCTCCAGTGAAGCTCAGTGCAAGCTGGAAGAACAGCACCTCATTTTCTGCCTTCTGGACTTCATTTTGAATTCACCAATTTTAGGCTTAAACATCTATCGTTATGGTTCCCCCCACCCCCATGCACCAAGCCTTACCAACAAATAGGCTGCTACCGCACACTACCATTGTCAGCTACTAATTATTCCCATTAGCAACTGTTCATTCTCCTACGCTGAGCTTTATCCACTCCTTTCAAGATTAGAATGGTACTGGAAAAGCGCAGCAGGTCAGGCAGCATCCGAGGAGCAGGAAAATCGACATTTCGGGCAGGAGCCCTTCATCCACTCCTTTGTCTGTCCAACTATTTATTTCTCCCTTTGGGCTCTACCCCCACCAATTGTTTACTCCTCCCCCTCCCTTCCGAGCTACAATAAGTTTTGAAGAAGGGTCACTTTAAACATTACCTTTGACTTCTCTCCACAGATACTGCCAGACTTGCTGGGTTTTTCGAGCAATTTCTGTTTTTGTTTATCCTGATACCTTAAAGAACTGGTGTATATGCACACCAAGCCCTCTCTGAGGTGCTTCCTAGCATTCTAACATTCATCATGTATCTCCTTGCCTTTTTTGTCATAGAACCATAGAGATGTACAGCATGGAAACAGACCCTTCGGTCCAACCCGTCCCTGCCGACCAGATCTAGTCCCCCTGCCAGCACCCGGGCCATATCCCTCCAAACCCTCCCTATTCATATACCCATCCGGATGCCTTTTAAATATTGCAATTGTACTAGCCTCCACCACTTCCTCTAGCAGCTCATTCCATACACGTACCACCCTCTGTGTGAAACGTTGCGCCTTAGGTCTCTTTTATATCTTTCCCCTCTTACCCAAAACCTATGCCCCTGAACTCCCCCGCCCCAGAGAAGAGACTTTGTCTATTTATCCTATCCATGCCCTTCATGATTTTATAAAACTCTGTGAGGTCACCCCTCAGTCTCCGATGCTCCAGGGAAAACAGCCCCAGCCTATTCAACCTCTCCATAAAGCTCAAATCTGCTGATCCTTGTAAATCTTTTCAGAACCCTTTTAAGTTTCATAACATTTTTCCGATAGGAAGGAGATCAGAATTGCACACAATATTCCAACAGTAGCCTAACCAATGCCCTGTACAGCCACAACATGACCTCTGAACTCCTGGACTACTTAGCAAAAGTTGTCCAACTTGTTTGATCACATTTAGAATGCATCTTTCTTGAATATTCCTAGAGTGAGATTCCAATCCAGAGCTTTGACGTGAACCTAGGGATGTGAGAACAATGGCACCAGTCCTTGCAATTAGATCAGAAGTTGAATAGATTAAAGTTGAAGGGCTTTGGAGAAAAGGAAGGGAGCGGTACTAGCTAGATTGCTCATGCTAAATAGTTTGTTCTGTGTTATAAGCATTCTATGATTCTTCGATAGATTTTTATTAACTAAAGGTATCAACATCATATTTCAAATTTGAAATTAACCTTGCAACAATCACTGTTTGTAGAAGAGAGTTGATGGACAGGTAGCTGTAGCTGTTTCAGCAGTGCCAGAAATACAGCAGAGAGCACTGCTGGGACTGCAAGGAGGTCCTGGGATGAAGACAGCCATGTCACCTAGATCCAGGCAGTTCCGAAGTTTGGGATAGGAAAGCAGTGGGGGACCCCGGGGGCGAATTTGAGAATGGTGAAAATTGGGTTTTGTTGCCAAGTTAGAAATAACAAAGCGAACGGGGAAATGGCGTTTTGAGGGATTGACCCCAATGAACACAGGTGAAAGACGCAACTTCCCACCCCACCATCTTTTGGCTTGTTTACAAAATCACTTGGCCATTAATTATCTTTTTATCAACACGCTTGGGCTTCCAGTTTTGCACTACCCACCCACTGTGTTGTGGGAAATAAGTCAGGCATGGTGGCAGGCTAACCATTCATTTTATTTTATGGGTGTACTGCCCACTGAAAACACACTTGGCACTGTCCATAAAATACAGTTTATTGTTCCAGCTAGCCAGGAGGATATGTCATGCAATTCTCTCGTGGCTGAAGAAAAATTATATTTGGGCCCATTATTATTTATTTCTAAATGCAAACAAATTTAATGAAGCTGCTTACATCTTGTGCAAAAGGTCTTGCAATAAGTTGAACAGTAAAATCAAATTCTATGCTAATTGATCCAGACCCGAAGAGAAGGAAGAGGACGCATGATTTTACTCACATGTAAAACGTACCACTGGGACATTTCCACTGATAGGAAGGTATTTCTGTAATTGTATAAAGGGAAATCAATCATGTGGCCTAGCATGAGAAACTGCCAGAAAATGCCTGCTTCAATAGACTACAGCAAGTTTGATATAACTTGGTTAAAGGTATAATTTGATTAGACCAGGCCTGATTCAAATTAAAAAGCATAATCTCTGGGGTTTTTTCTCTTAAAAATGTAAAACAATGAGGGCTTCTGTCATTTTATCTCCCATAACATTGGTGTACTTTTGATGAAACAGAAAGAGACCTTTGAACTTACTCCATCTGATTATGGCTGATCTTCTATCACAGTGGGAAATGACCCAACAAAAGTGAAAGCATCAAAAAAGATGAAATAAGAAATCATGTAAAGGTAACATCCATCTTGGATTTTAAAAAATTGAGATTCTAGGGAGAGAGGAACAGTAAAAAATGAGTTTCTCAAGACTTCATCCCAGATTTTCTGATAATCATTATTTATTTTAAATGGCTAACAACCAACGTTAAAATAATGACACTTCAACTTGTTAGGCTTTGAGGTCCTGGGAAAAAAAATGATGTGATGGCATTTTGGAATCAGTTGGGATCACTGGATTCTGGACTTGTCCCAACTAAAAATACTATGTGAAACAAGCTTTATAATGTTCCTCTGGGGACTAAGTCTGCAATTGACTGGAATATTCCACTCAAGGCATTCACTTAGGTCAGTCAGAAAAACTGACCAGGGTCTGGATCATCACTTGGTGGTGTCTGTGTCAATCATTGTCTTACACACTTTTTCCTAATAGGAAAAAACAGCTTGAATTGATTTGATTTTGATTTTGTTTGATTTATTACCGTCACGTGTACTGAGGTATAGTGAAAAGTGTTACCTTAGTGCTTTATAGGCAAGTCGTACTATGCAAGTGCAACAAGGTAACAAAACAGAGTGGAAGCTATAATGTTACAGCTGCTGAGAAGGTGCAGAGAGAGATCAACATTAATGTTAGAGGTCCATTCAACAATTGTGGGCGGCACGGTGGCACTGTGGTTAGCACTACTGCCTCACAGTGCCTGAGGTTCAATTCCCGCCTCAGGCGACATGTTCTCCCTGTGTCTGCGTGGGTTTCCTCCGGGTGCTCCGGTTTCCTCCCACAGTCCAAAGATGTGCAGGTTAGGTGAATTGACCGTGCTAAATTACCCGTAGTGTTAGGTAAGAGGTAAATGTAGGGGTATGGGTGGGTTGCGCTTCGGCGGGTCGGTGTGGACTTGTTGGGCCCAAGGGCCTGTTTCCACACTGTAATGTAATCTAAAAATCTAATCTAATTCGATAACAGCAGGGAAGGAGCTGTTTGTACTTGTGTATAAACTTTTGTTCAACAGATGAGTTTGAAAGAGAGTATAACTTGGATGGGAGAGGTCTTTGCTTATGTTAGTTGCTTTCCTGACATCGCAAGAAATATAGATGGAGTCAGAGGATAGGAAGCTGGTTTGCCTGATGGACTGGGCTGTGTTCACAACTCTGTCATTTCTTTTGGTCTTGGGAAGAAAAGTTGCTGTGAAGCATCCAGACTGGATGCTTTCTTTGTTGCATAAGAAAGTTTTGATGGACATGCAAAATTTCCTTAGCCTCCTGAGGAAGTAGAGATGTTGCTGTGCTTTCTTAATCATAGTGTCATAGAACATAGAAGAATACCGCGCAAAACAGGCCCTTCGGCCCTCCATTTGCGCCGACCTGTGAACTATTCTCAGCTCGTCCCCCTACACTATCCCAAAATCATCCATGTGCTTATCTAAGGATTGTTTAAATCTCCCTAATGTGGCTGAGTTGACTACATTAGCAGGCAGGGCATTCCTCGCCCTTACCACTCTCTGCATAAAGAACCTGCCTTTGACATCTGTCTTAAATCTTTCACCCCTCAATTTGTAGTTTTAACCCCTCGTACAAGCTGTCAATGTGGGTGGATCAGAACAGATTGCTTTGAATGTGAAATGTAGCTGAGAAATCTGGATATGGGATAATTGGTATTGAACAAGACTCAGAAGAGCTCCCTTAATATTTGTCCTGCAAAAGCAGGCTGGGATCTTGTGCTACAGTGAATTCCTGCATCTTACATATGTTCTTGATTTGAGCAGACCTTTCTAAATTTGAATCTCTTTCATATATGGTCTGGTGGAATCCTTGGTGTTCCAACCTCTGCATTTGATTTGTATAGGCAGTTTTTTAATTATTAAAAACAACCTGTTGTCGTAGAAACTATTAGTGCCAGAAATGTACTGGGGCACTGATGGCAAATGTGTTGAATGCTGTATTAATATCATCTGTGGCTATATCAATGTTTGATATTTCCAGAACTGTTGGGACAAAGGGGTTTGGTTTAGAATTCTGTGACATTAGATTGGCGCTGTGAGGCAGCAGTGCTAACCACTGTGCCACCGTGCCGCCCGAATTCTATAGAAAAGCAACTCAGCTGAACTGTTGTGCAATTATTTAATTAATCCTTTGTATTTCTCATTGCAGGGTCTAATGCAGCCTTTTTTCCCCATGTTTCCAGGTTGTGTCCTTCACTATTTGTTTCTCATCTGATAAGCATTTGAATTGTACATCTATCTCCTCTGGATGCTATTGTTTTTGGTTGACTAAATTCTAGTTGAAAGTGAGGACTGCAGATGCTGGAAATCAGAGTCAAGATTAGAGTGGTGCTGGAAAAGCACAGCAGGTCAGGCAGCATCCGAGGAGTAGGAAAATCGAAGTTTCGGGCAAAAGCCCTTCATCAGGATTCTAGAGGATCACAATGATGTGGGAGACACTCTAATATATTTATGAATCCTGCTTTAGGTTCAGCAATCTCCCTCATGTTGGTTTGGCTGTCATTGCATTTGACCTGCTTCAGCATTTTGGGAATCTAAAGGAGTGTCACGAGTGAAGGAAGCATGATGTGGTTCTTTTCCTTTCAATAATTTTGACCTGGTAGATAGGTTAACTGCTGCAGGAAGAATTAATCCAATCCCGTTTCAAGGATTCATCGAGGGCCGAAGGGCCTGTACTGCGCTATAATGTTCTAATGTTCTATGTTTCCTCCAAACCAGGGTCATTCTTTTGGTCTGATGACATACTATCTGTACATTCATGAACTGAAACCCCTTGTAATTAATACAAGCTGGTGGGTTCATTGTGCGATGGCATCAATGACAGCATAAGTGCTGCCAATTGTCACATATTTCTTAGGGAAAGCAACCGTTGCTACAAGCCCCAGGACACTCTTGTTCTGAGTAGTTTCATCAGCTTGGGTGGAAATGCAGCAGTTTACTCTAAGAATTAAGGGTTTGTAACTTACTTAATGCACTTATTGGATAACAACTCAAAGATACAGACAGCTTTAGTGTCCTGATCGGTATTTATCCCTCAACTAACATCACAATAAAAGACTGATTTGGTTGTTACATCACTCCTCTTTGTGGGACATGGTTGTTTACCAACTGGATACAATGTCCCTCTACATTACACTTCATTTTTTTGTGAATCACTTTAAAACATTTATGGTGAAATTAATTTTGTTTATCTATTGTCCTCTTTGACAGCCTGTTCCTGAAATGGCCTTAAGGCAAAGAAACTCAGAGGAGTAATCAGTCAGCTTCACAGCCATAGGAATGTCAGGGCTCCCTAACACAGCAGGGTGCAGGTCTTGTTACATTAGTTTGCATTGTTTGAATACAGTCGAAGAGTGTGGTGCTGGAAAAGCACAACCGGTCAGGTAACATCCGAGGAGGAGGAGAATTGCCGTTTCGAGTATAAGCCCTTCATCAGGAATGAGCTCATTCCTGATGAAGGGCTTATGCTCGAAACATCGATTCTCCTGCTCCTCGTTCTCCTGCTCCTCGGATGTTACCTGACCGGTTGTACTTTTCCAGCACCACACTATCGACTCTGATCTCCAGCATCTGCAGTCCTCACTTTCTCTTAGTTGATTATTCGACTGCAGTCTGCCATGATGCTTCCACCTCCTGATGCATGTTCAGAAAGTTAAACCTCTGCCTGTCAAAGAATATGACCTTTTGTAAACAACTCTCCCACCTCCTCTACCAAATGCTATATTCTCTAAGGCCACCTTACTACTCCAAACATTTTGAATGAAGTTCCCCAGACATGTTATGATGCATCTCTGGAGCAGGTGGCACTTGAACCCAGATCTTTTGGCCCAGAGTAGGATCTCTACCACTGAGCCCTAAAAGCCATCACTGCTGCTACAGATATTTTAATTAACTTGTTCAATGATATTATGACACACCTGGAGTGGATAGGACATGAACCCAGGCTTCCTGGCTCAGACTAATGGATATTACCATTGGTGAGGTTGACCAGCTCCTGATGTTGCTGTTAACATTACCTCTATTTCCTGTACAAGACAATGTGTGCACTCCCCCATCCCATCTTAAAACCAGTAGCATCAGCTTCAGTGTCAATAGGCTAAAAAGGCTACTGGGAAATAGCATGAATGGAGTGCACAAGCTCTAAGGGCAGAAGCATCACTGACTACAGCTGATTTAAATTACTGTTACCTCTATAAATCCTGTAGCTTGAAGGGGCCCTTTTGTGGCGCAATGGCAGCCTTGGATTGGGAGGCCTGGGATCAAGTCCCACATGCTCCAGGGGTGTTTATTAACATCTCTCTGAATAGAATGATTCGAAAAATAGGTTAATAAAAACAAAAGAAAACCTATAGTCCACTCAGTCTCCCACCAATCCCAACATGTTTTACCTTCAGCCATATTGGTGGGCGGGATCTTTGTATGCCAGTGTAAGACTGTTGGAACTCAATTTCATGGCTGCATGAGGTTTCTGACTTCCTGCAGTACAAACATCAGCTCACTTAATTGGGCACAAAGTAAGTGGGAACAGAATGATAAATTTGCCATTCCAATTTCTAGGATTCACAAATTTTGTTTCTTTCTGGCAAGGAAGGAGTAAAACCCCTAAGGCTCAGAAATGATGTCATGGAGCTAATGCACAAATATTTCATGAGTTCTTCTGACATTTCACTCTCTGCCCTCAGACTGTTTGATCATTTATTTGAAGTGACTTAACAGCCCTTTAAACAGGGCAACAGAATATCAGATTAACTTGCGCAGTATCTCGAGACTGGAATCTCCCATTTCAAGAACTAAAGGCAATCTTCAATAAGGAGCAGCATCAAAGGGACTCGCAGCTTGAGAATTATTCAGTGTGCAGAACAGGATTTTTCCATCAATTAAAATTTTAATGCACAGGTGATCACGGTGTATGCAGCTTCCATTTAGCTACACATGTCCCCTGCCATTCTGCTTGAGTTGTGACATTTTATCCATTCTCTGGTTGAGGAAATTACTGACAAGACCAGCATTTATTGTACATCTCTCATTACCATTGAATCTGTTGCCAGTTGCCTTTTTGATAACTGAATGGCTTTCTAGACATTTCAGAAGCAGTTAGAATTCAGCCATGAGAAAAGGAACATTAGTGAGGCAAATTGGATTTTTACAACAATCCAGTATTCACATAGTCACAATTCCAAGTCCTAGCTTGGTCATTGCATATTTATTTAATTAACTGAATGTAAATTCTTTAGCTGCTGGAAGGATTTGAACTGGTACCTTAGATTGTCAGTCCAAGCTTCTGCATTAATATTGCAGGAACATAATGCCTCTGCTACTGTCCCCAGGAAATAATTACTTCGTAAATTTATTATTGACTTTAAAAATAAATGTGTATGTAATTTTAAATATAAATATGGGGATGTATTTTTGGAAACAAAACTCAGAAAATTATATTCTGGCATTTCATTTTAATGAGATTTTATGCACAAGTTTTTCACACTGACTGACAACAGGTGTAGACGTTTGTAAAAGAGGAACCCAGCGCCATCATCCAGAGCAGAATGTAGCCAAGCTGTTGCTGGAGGCCCCCGACAGGGATGGAAAGGGTTGAGATTAATCTGGTTTGGCATCTGGTAATTAGGTTTCTAGCAAGCATCAAATATCCGTCATAACATTAGTGTGTAACAGGGACACTATCATTTTTACTGCTAATACGTGCATCAGATTAATATTTGCATATTTAACATTGCATTACAACCTACCATTGACTCCACCCCCCTCCCCATGCAGCACTTTAACCAGATGCCTGACTTTGCAGCATGCATTTAATTGGGCTGCTGACCAATGTCTTCTGCTTCTGATTTTGGCAGAAGCAAGTGCAAAGTATGGAAAGTGTTTGATCTATCACTCCAGCATCAAGTCATACTTCACATTTCTGCTCTTTGAATGGAAAATTACCTTTTGGAACTGGTTTTACCCCCTCTGGAACAGGCTTTAAGTGATGTGATTCCCAGCTCTGAAGCAGGTTGAGTAGAGAAAAATGCTAATTTTACTATTGAAATATATAAATGATAAAATGTCTGTGGTAAATAATAAATAGCAGGAAGCAGCTATGCGGAAGTTACATTTAAAGAATGAAAGGAAAAAGGTAGTAATTTCATGATATTAGAGTTGGAAATTATTACAACAACTTGCATTGAGTTGATAATACAGTCAGACACAGTAAATACTCAGTGTGGGAGAAAAGAAACAATACATAATTTACATGGACATATCACATTTCATGACCTAAGGGCATCCAAAGAGGCAGCACAATGGCTCAGTGGTTAGCACTGCTGTCTTACAGCACCAGCGACACGGGTTCAATTCCAGCCTCAGATGACTGTCTGGAGATTGCATGTTCTCTCCACGTCTGCGTGGGTTTCCTCTGAGTGCTCCGGTTTCCTTCCCAGTCCAATATTGTGCTTGTTAAGTGGGTTGGCCATGTTAAATTACCCAAAGCGTCCAGGAGTATCCAGGCCAGGTGGATTAACCATGGGAAAAGAAGGGATAGGGTTGGGAGAACCGGTCTAGGTGGGATGCTCTTTGGAGAGTCGGTGTGGATATGCTGAATGGCCTGCTTCCACACTGTAGGAATTCTATACAGATGAAGTATTTTTGAATAGTTGCCACTGTTGAGATATAGGAACAATGTCGATTAACTTGCGCAGATAGTCTCGGACGTACGCTCACTTGGATTTGCTACTGGTGGATCGACATACTGGGGAGGTGGCCCCAGACCTGACTTTTTGTTTTCTCCAAATTGACAAGCCCCAATAGATTGCACAATCCTCTGTGGTTCCAACATTTCATGGAATTGAGTTGCAGAGATCTGCAGCATGGAAACCGGCCCTTCAGCCCAACTTATCTATGCTGATCAGTTTTCACAATTTAAATTAGTCCCATTTGCCTGCATTTGGTCCATATCTGTCCATACCTGTCCCATCCACGTACCCGTCTAAATCTTTCTTAAATGATGAAAATGTGCTCACTTCCACCACTCCCTCTGGCACATCATTCCAGATACTCCCCACCCTCTGTGAAAATAATTGTCCGTTTCAACCCTTTTGTATTTCTTCCCGCTCACCTTAAAATTGAGATAACTCAAAACTTACTGACTTTGAGAAAATCCATGTGAAATGCTAAAGACTCTTTCTTCTTAAGATATGGAGAATAAAATTTGAATTCATCTTTTTAATACATAATGAATTGAATTTTCATAAATGTTAAAATATTTCAAAAACTAGCAACAGGCAGTTAGTGTCATTCCTCTCCAGATAAACAGGTGCTTTTGCAAGTTGTCTGCACTCTCAGTTGAAACTTTATTGCTGGAACAGCACAACAGGTCAGGCAGCATCCAGGGAACAGGAGATTCGACGTTTCGGGCACAGGCCCTTCTTCAGGAAGGGCCTGCACTCTCATATTGGACATCCATTCTATGGATCACTTTAGATTAACTTTTATTTGTTTATGCTCTAGAATGGAGTTTTGTACACTGATATTTATTAAGCATTGGAGTACAGGTTTACTAACATATTTCAACCCTGGTGATGCTGTGCTGGATGTAGTGTTCATGCTGAGCTTCATATGTGCCATTGCCTTCAGGAACACATACTTTCAAAGCTCTTCACATACTAAGGCATAAGTCAAAATAAATAGACAAAATGTAATTATTTGAAAATAATTGTCTACATTATCTATTATTTACCTGAAAGAATAATGAAATGCACCCTGTAGTTCACCCTTTCATATAGTGCTAATATTGCTGTATATGAACTGGTGGAACTTAATGATTGTAGAGCACTGGTCTCACCAAGTATTAGCCAGAGTAATACTTCCCAAATGCAGGTAAGTTCTGGTCTAAGTCTCAGTGCCAGGCAATGAAAATCAGTCTATTGGAATTTTAAACTAAAGGCTGAAAGTGCTGGAGAAACTAAGCAGGCCTGGTAGCATGTGTGAAGGGAGAAACAGAGTTACCATTTTGTGTCCAATATGACTCTTCTTCAGAATTTAGAAGTTTAATAAGGGCACATGAGCCCCCCTGAACTTCAGAAGATGCGAATCTCCAACAATCCACATTCTGTATGATTTGTGCCGGTATTTACCCCAAACGTGCAATGTCACCAACATAACTTTAGATATTGAAGGACAAAGAAAGTGGCAAATGTGATGGGTAGCGTTGCTGGTTAAAGGGAGAATTAACATAATAGTGAGGAAGGATATTAGCTGAATTCGAAGTTGAATCTGTATGGTAAACCTCAGAAATATTGAGGCAGAAGGCAATGCAGGAAGTTATACATAGATGCCTAACTTGTCGTAGTAATGTTGGGATGGGCATTAAACAGGAAATTAGAGACATGGTGACACAGTGGTTAGCACTGTTGCCTCACAGCGCCAGAGACCCGGGTTCAATTCCCGCCTCAGGCAACTGACTGTGTGGAGTTTGCACATTCTCCCCATGTCTGCGTGGGTTTCCTCCGGGTGCTCTGGTTTCCTCCCACAGTCCAAAAATGTGCAGGTTAGATGAATTGACCATGCTAAATTGCCCGTAGTGTTAGGTGAAGGGGTAAACGTAGGGAGATGGGTCTGTGTGCATTGCTCTTCGGAGGGTCGGTGTGGACTTGTTGGGCCGAAGGACCTGTTTCCACACTAAGTAATCTAATCTAATCTAATCACTAAAGATGCAACGTAATTGTAGGTGACTTTAATCTGCATAAAGATTGGGTAAACAATGCAATAGAGGAGGAACTACTAGAGGATGTCCAAAATGGTTTTCTGGACCAATTTGTTAGGAACCAACTAGAGAACAGACTATCCTAGACTGGGTAATGTGTGACAAGTAAGGAATAATTGACAATATAGCAGTGTGAGACCCTTTGGGGAAGAATGATGTCAGTATGACAGGATTCTTCATTCAAATGGAAAATGTTATTGCTGGTTCTGAGTCTGGGATCCTGAATCTAAACAAGGAACACTGTGATAGTATGTGATGCAAACTGGCGTTAATAAGTTAGGGAACATTACTTAAATTGGATAGGCAATGACAAATATTGAGAGCGTGCATGGAGGAAGGACAATAATTGTCCATTTCTGTCTGGCACAAAATAGAATAGGAAAAGTGGTCTAACCATGGCAAACAAGAAAAATTTGGGAATACTACTAAATACAAGGAAGGGAAGTACAAATCAACCAAAAAGAGGAGCAAACCTGCAGATTGGGAACAGTTTAGATTTCTGAGAGTATGGACAAATGGATTGAATAAGAGGGCGAAATAGATTATGAGAATAGGCTTGTGAGGAACATGAAATTGATTGTAAAAGCTTCAAGCGGTACATAAAGAGAACAAAGATGATTGAAAACAGTGGTGGGTAATTGAATTTCATATCGCACAATACTCATTTTTGTGACAGTCAGAATGTCTTTTTGGCTTAACTGCAGTACCTCCTTGGTGGAAAATGGCATTAACGTTGCTACTGTATCACAAAGAATGAAACAGCTAGCTTTACTGTTGCTCAAATATCATCCTTTTAATACTCCAAGGGCATCTCCAGCTTGAGGTACCTCATGTTTATCTATATACCTTATGTATTGGCAACATCTACCTTTCTTAGTGGGACTGCCACTGCTTTAGAATTGCCAGTTCTTCTACTAGACAGGCAGCATCAGGAGACTTCTTGCTATCTTTAATTTTGTGCAGAAGGAGACAGTTCAGAGGTTGTCACGAAGAAAATAATGCCCCCGCCGCTCCTTCCTGCAACTGCAAGTTTGGACCTTCACATGGGTCAGATTTCAAGCAGTAAAGCCCATTGGAAAATCCTGCCTGTAACTGCTAAGTATAAGGATGGACATCGAGTCTGTAGGAAATAGGGGAAGTGGTTGTGGAATGTAGAATGTTAAACATTGACACAGCGAAAAGTTACACTTCCAGTAACATGTGGAGGTAGTGTTATGTGTTGACTGTTCAATGAAGTATTATTGGGTTAATTGTACTTTGGCTCTCCCAAAGACTTATTCAAACAACGGCAAGACTTTTTGCCCATACTTCGACCTGTAATTACAAGAAAGGTCCAGGGAAGGGGTCGCACCCTGGTATTTTGCAGTTCCCAAAATTACCAAAAGCTTAAATCTGTCAGCATATTTCTTGTTCTTGTTTAGATGATATTGTACCTTTTGTTGGGTTGATATAACATTCAGAAACTGTACAGTATGATGTGTGTGTTTAGGTCGTCACCATTTCTGACCAGGCTTTAGATCAAAGTTTGGTTCTCGCCTGGAAAATAGACCTAGTTTTAATTCCATCCTTTTGAAAACTAATGATGTGTAAAATTTACTGAGACAACTTGCATATTTTGGTGATACACAATGTTGTATATAAAATATGCAACTCCCTGCATTTGATATCTTGACACAAGTTAAAGCATTCCTGTTTGTCTTTTTTTTGTTAGAATCAGTGATGGGACTATGCCTTACATTACAATGAAGTAGCGAGCTGCCCCAGATGCTTTATTCCAGATGGTTTAGAATCTAGATCATTCAAATGAAAAAGAGCCAATTTGAAATCAGAAAGAATCCAAGTGTTTTTCACAAGGGATGTTTATACCAGATGATGTCTTGAGCTAAAAGCAACTGTGTTGGCTGGATACTTGAACTGCTGTCACAGTGCCATGATTTATGTGTACATTAATTCATCTGGGAAGCAATTAGATTGAAGGCAGAGTGAACTGACCAATAAGGGATGGAGAAACAAAGTGAGTAGGTTTACCAGAGAAGAGGATTTTTAAAAATTATAGAAAGCAAAAGGAAGAGAATTTGAAAGAGAGCTAAGTGCCTGAGGAAAAAAAGAGGGAAAAAGAGTCTCAGAAAAAGGGAAAAAAAATGAGAAATTAGTCAATATCCAGCAATTTACTGAAGGAACGTTATGTACCGATCTACCTGATGTAACGTTCATTGTGATACACTGCCTGGGTTTTGTTGTTAGTGAGTATCAATATAGTTTTAAGTACTCAGAGAATCTTGCCAGAAAGACTCAATTTTTTTGGCTTGCTGTCTGATACAGAAGGTTGCCTGTTTCCTTAGATCCCAGTCCATTTAACTTTGTGGCCTATATCAATAGCAAAAAATGCTGAGATATATGAGTGTACAAACCTATGAACTAAGAGCAGAAGTGGGTCATTTGGCTGTTCATCATGCTCTGCTATTCAATAATACCTCACTCAATTATGTTTCGAATTTCACAATCCTGTGTAACCCCAAAAACATTTGATTTCCTTGCCTAACAAGAATCTCTCTATCTCTCCCTTCACAATATT
The DNA here is from genome assembly GCF_004010195.1 of Chiloscyllium plagiosum. Lineage (NCBI taxonomy): Eukaryota > Metazoa > Chordata > Chondrichthyes > Orectolobiformes > Hemiscylliidae > Chiloscyllium > Chiloscyllium plagiosum. The sequence continues at coordinate 69,645,060 of NC_057728.1, read as the reverse complement.
TTATGATCTCCCCTCCAGTACCTTATAAGTTGCATACCACTGACAGAAAACATTTCTTCTCGTCTCTATCTGAGAAGGACAATCCCTAATTTTAAGTGACAAAGGTTCCACTTCATAGGAACAGAAGTAGGCTATTCTGCCTGTCAAGTCTGTTCCACCATTTAATATAGGCTTTTGCCCGAAACGTCAATTTTCCTGCTCCTCGGATGCTGCCTGACCTGCTGTGCTTTTCCAGCACCACTCTAATCTAGACTCTGATTTCCAGCATCAGCTGTCCTCACTTTGCCACCATTTAATATGAGCATGGCTGATCAAACACTTCAAAGCCTTTGACCCTTATAGCCATTCAGCCATTGGTAATCAGAAATCTATTAATCTCTAAATATATTCAAAAACTGAGCTTTCACAGCCCATTCAGGTGAAGAATTCCACAGATATACAACCCTCTGAGAAAAAACAAAACTCCTTATCTCAGGCTTAAATGCCATTTCCCTTATTTTTCAATCTCTGGCTCTAGCCTCTTCACATCTTATCTGCCTTTAACACCTGTTCCTTTTAATATTTTGTAAGGCGATTACCACAATTCAAAATCTAGAGAATAAAGGCCTAGTTTGCACAATTTCTTTTCATAGGACAGGACTGCCTCTATGGTACTACTATCTTTGTTGAGTTAAAGTGACCAAGAGTACTCCAAATGTGGTCTAACCAATTAATGAAACAACTCTTCACTCCTTCAACAATGCTCATTCTCCACACACACCCAAAACTGTTCCCTACCACTCCACTCCCTTAAATAGTTTATTGCCCCACAGCCATTCCCATATTCTGCTCCACTACCTGAGAATACTCTCCTCCTTTTCCTCTGCCATACCCTGCTGGAAATGTTCTTCCCTCACCCCACACTACTCCCCTCCCCAAACTCCTGACAGTTCTCACCCCTGTGCCACCCAGCAACATTCAGCCCAACTCCCTACCCCTGCTTGCAATTTATAATCACTGCCTCCTTCCTTCAGGTGCTGGAATGGATTCAGCACCATTGGATGCTACAGTAGAAGGTGCTGAGCAGTGTCTCAGGGTCAGTGGTGTCAAGTGTTGTTGGATGCATTACTGTGTGGTTATCAGGGTGCAGGGTAGACTGAATATTGTTTGGGGATGTACTGGGAGGTGTTGAGAAGGAGGCTGACCAGTGTCAGGAGTGCAGATTTGAAGCAGAAAAGAAACCTTAAAAAGACAGTCCATTTAAAAGCAGTGTAATGCAATGAACTGAAGACAGATCTCAAGGAACATTAGTTCATAAGACCGTAAGATATAGGAGCAGAATTAGGCCATCCAGCCCATCGAGTCTACTCCACTATTTAATCATTGCTGATATGTTCCTAAACCCCATTCTCCTGCCTTCTCCCTGTAACCCTTACTTCTGGCTGAAGAAGTTCCTCCTCATTTCAGTTCTTAAACTGTCGTGCATTCATTCTGAAGCTGTATCCTCAGGTCCTCGTGTCTCTTATTGATGGGAACATATTCTCCATGTCCAGTCTCTCCAGGCCTCTTAATATTCTGAACAATTCAATGGGATCCTCCTTCATCCTTCTAAACTCTACAGATATTTGATTTGATGAATTGTTATCGCATGTACCTAAGTACAGTGAAAAGTTGTGTTTTTCATGCAGATCATAATATACAAGGACAAACAGATCATAGGGTGATTGAACAGAGCAAGGTGTATAGAGTTACAGCTACACAGGAGGTGTACAAAAGCAAGATCAACATTAGATTTGAAATTTGAGAGACTCTTGTGGGACATGGGCATCACTGGCTGGCCAGCATTTATGCCTGGCCCTTGTTTCTCTTAAGAAGATAATGGTAAGTTGCCTTCTTAAACTGCTGCATTCTACAGGCTGTAGGTTGGCCTATGGGAGGGCATTCCAGGATTTTGACCCAGCATAGTGAAGGCATAGTGATATATTTCCAAGGTAGGATGGTGATTGGCTTGGAGGGGAATTTGCAGATGGTAGAGTTCCCATTTATCTGTTGTCATTGTTTGTAGTTCTAGAAACAAACTTACATCTGTTTCCAGATGTAAGTGATTATAGGTTTGGAAGGTGGTGTCTCAAGATTTTTGTCAAATTTCTGCATCTTGAATATAATACACTGTGCTGCTGTTAAATGTTGGTGGTGGAGGGAATGAATGCCTTTGTCATTGTGTCATAGAATCATGCGGAAGACCTTCGGTTCAGTGTATCCACGCCAACTAGACATCCCAATGTAATCTAGTCCCATTTGCCAGCATTTGGCCCATATCCCTCGAAACCACTCCTATTCATATACCATCTGATAAGATTGCAGCAGATTAGAAAGCTCCAGCCGGAGCTCCTCTGCTCTATTCATTCTTTTTCTTTTTTTTCTCTCCTTCTCATCCGTTCTCTTGGTCATGGAGATGTCTAAAGTGGGCTTGGCAGTTAGCAGAGACAAAGATGCTGGTGACCAGCAGCCTGTGCCGGGGGCATCCATGACCAGAACCACACACGGTATTCTATTTGTGGCCTAACCATAACTCTATAAAGTTGCAACAAGACTTCTCCGCTTCTATATTCTACATCCCGGAGAATGAAGGCAGGAACCTGTATGCTTCTTTCACTACCCTGCCTGTGTTGAGAGTCGGAGGGTCAGTACAGACTTGAGGAGGTGAATAATCTCTTCCTGCATTGTAGGGGTTCTATGATCCTAAGATCAATGCCCTCAGTTCTTTCATCCAGATCATTAATGTATAACACGAATAGTTGTTCCAACACTGACCCCTCAGAACTCCAAAAGTCACCGTCTACCAACTTGAAAAAGACCTCTTTACCCCCAACTCTGTGCCTTCTGTCAGTCAACCAACTATCTATGCATCTTATAATTTGATATACTTCACACACCCCCTCAGCCTCCTCTGTTCTCAGGAAAACAAACCCAACCTACCCAGTTTCTCCTCCTAATAAGACTTTTCATCTCAGGCAACCGTCTGTTGAATTTTCTTGATAACATGGTGACTACAGTTATACACAGTATTCCATCTGTTGCCTAACCAATACTCTATCAAGTTGCAGCAAGACTTACCTGTTTCTATCTTCTACACACTGGATATTAAAGGTGAGCATCTCATATGCCCTCTTCACCAGCTACCTGTGCTGAGACTTTCAGGGACTTGAATACGAAGGTCCTTTTGTTCCTTAGTACTCCTTCAGGAATTCATTTCTTAAATCCTTCCCTCAATGGACCTCCCAAAATGCATCACCTCACAATTATCAGGATTAAATTCCAAATGCCATTACTCTGTGCAATTTTACCAGCTGATGAATATAAGACTGTAGCCTGGGACTATTGTTCTCACTATCAAACACCACCACCAATCTTTGTGTCATCTGCAAACTTATGAATGATACCTTCTACATTTGTACCCAAGTTGTTTATATACATAGCAAGCAACAAAGATATTAGCACCAATCCCTGTAGTATACTGCTGGTGACAGGCTTCCAAACAACCCTTCACCAATGCCCTCTGCTTCCTATTTGCAAGCCAATTTTGAACCAGGTTTGCCAACCTGTCTTGGACACATGGATTGTTGATTTTTCAACCTGCCTTCTGTGTTAGACCTTGTCAAATACTTTTCTGAAGACCATAAAACCATATCAACTGCACGACCCTCATCAATATATTTCATCACCTTTTCAATAAAACTCAATTCTTACCAATCAAATTATTTAATTTTATTTCTGGGCACCCATCATTAATATTTCTCAAGTTATTTTCAACTTTAAATCAACATTTTCACAGCAATCCATTTAGTAACTCATCGGTTTTTATTTTTAAAAGAGCCTTCCTATTGAAACTTTTGCAGCTTGAGATCGAAGTGATGCTGAAAGTTTTTAAAGACTCTTAAGTCTACGCAGTCATTCTTTTGAAGAGAGACATTAGAACGAATGGGGAGAATTGACACATTAGTATTAGTAGATGTCACAACTTCCGAGAAGGGAAAAAAATTGTGATTTATACATTTGATTTTATTTTTGCAGCCTTAGATTAATAGGACCAAACTATTGTCCATGGCAATTGCATTCAAAATGTTAACGCTGTCATTCCCTATTTTTGCACTTGGGTATACATAGCACGTCCTGTCAGTTATTCCTGGCAAGTTCTATGTGCACTGTCTGCACTTTAAGCCATTTTCCATATAAAAAGATTGACACAGTTTATCATATATTTTAGCTGATACATAATAAAACAATAGTAACTGTTATTCATTGGCTGCCTTCCCTTCTTAGTCACTTTAAGGACAGATCTGCTATGCATTCCTATATTTTTTTTCCTGTACTGGATCAAGTATTCCTGAGGTGAAAAGTCCAAATGAGGTTTTGAAACATACTGTTTGAGTTTGGCTTTGAACAGATTGGTATAAATCTTATGTAGAGTGGAGATATAATAGTTTCTTAAAGATAATGGAGATGTGTTTTAAATATTATAACTATATACATTTATATATTGTGTGTGTAATATATATACACACACACATTATAGTAATGGACCATATTTTAATAGACACATGTTCCAAGACTAAAGTGATTATATATCACAGGATGAAACAAAATTAAATTCAACGTGTCTGTCAAACATCTTTTATTCTATGAAAAACTGATTAGAGCAATGAAAAAACATTGAGGCAGTGTGTTCTTGCCAAAGGATGGTCTTGTGAAATGAGATAATATAATTATAATCCATCACAAGCGCACACACAAGGACAACTGTACTTAAAAGGAAGACAGAAAATATACTGCAAATTAATTTTAAGATGTTCTACATCTCCCAAAATATCCTTCAAGCCAACAGAACAAAAGCAAATGAATTACTCCAGCTGTCTGGAATTTCAGAACAATAGTTTTCCCTTGTAAAATACTTTGAACCTGAAACCTGTCTAAAAACTTTTATCTCTAAGAAACCACATGCCTGTCGCAACCGTAACTACACTTATCGGGGTTAGGTTTGAAATTATTTAAAAACAAAACTGCTTAATCCTCGGAGGGCTGCAGGACCATTTTGGCAAAAACTATTTTTAAAATATTAGCAGAACAAAAATCATTTTTAAGTGATCCAATTATAATAATTTTATATTTAGAGGTACAATTCTCCATAAAGGGAAAAAAATGAATAACTAAATCACACATGCATCTGAGATTTTATATGTACTTCACTGTATAAACCAGAGGCAAATAAGTTGTTTGTGTGCACCTGTATAGTTTTACTGTTGGACCCAACTGAACCATTCCCACCTATTATGCTTGTTAGTTAATGCCAATTAGCTTAATCAGCAAGAGTCCGAACATGAACCATATTGGACAATTCCATGTGTACATTATACAATGGCATGTTTGAGCTGATGGACTTGGTACAATTAGTGCGATGACCAAAGTGAGTAATTAAAGTAAAGCACCTTTTGGATGGTGTTCCTGCAGTTAATAATACGCATGATCTAGTGGCGGACACAAATTGTTCGATTACAAAAATAATATCCAAATTACATCAATTTTCATTCACTGTAATGTTGAAGGTTAATGGCTTTAATATTTCATGTTTGAGCTATTGGTCACTGCCTTCAATAGCAGCTTGCACACTGCAAAATTGCCTCACCGACAAAACCTCAAGGCACATCGTGGAAGGGGAATAAAAGGAGCAATTGCAACCAAAGGTGGAATATTCGTGCAGTCTTATATTGTCAGCCACTGGGGTTATAGGACACTGCTCTGCTTACTGTTAACAAATTACACACCGGGATCTATCAAAAGCTCCCTTCAAATTGTACATTCAAGGGATCTAATGCCTGTTTCAAGTGTTCAACTGCAACTTCTACAAAATTAGCCAAATGAAATTGGCAGCTCTCTGAATGCATGCATAGAATAGATATAGGTCATTCACTGCTCGTGGACAATATATGCAACAAAGTTTGTTAGAATTGGTCGAAGAATGTGAACCATGTTTAACAAGTCCAGCAAAGGGATGATTAGCTGGATTGGGGTACCTTTGATTAAATGCACAAACATATGAACAAGTGTAGGCCATGTAGCCCTTCACCACCATTCAGTATGATGATAGCTGATCTGATTTTATTCAACACTATATTCCAGCACATCACAATAATCGGCTATCTCTTGGCAAGCAAGGATTTTTCTATCCTTCTTTAAAGATATTTGAAGTGTCTGTATCCTCTGCCTTTTGACAAAGGGAATTCCAAAGAGACTCAATCCTCTTGGAGGAAAGAAATTCCTCATCTCTACTCTAAATGGGTAACCTTTTATATTTAAACTATGACCCCTAGTGATCCAGAAGAGAAAGCATCCTTTCCACATCCACCAGGTCAAATCCCCTCAGGATTTTATATGTTTCAATTAAGTCACCTCTGACTCTACTAAACTCCAGAGGATACAAGCTTAGCCTTTTCTGAGAATTCAATCCACTCATTCCAGGTATTAGTCTGGTAAATCTTCTCTGAACTGCTTCCAACATTACTAATGGTTACTTGGAAATTTTGAAAGCTGCAATAGTCATCATTGCATTACTGTGATTTTCTTTAATCTCTTTTTGCCAGATTTCTGCAGCAAACTTCTGATTGCTCCAGTAAAATGTCTAGAAGCAAAAACTTGTCTGTCTCTCTCTATTTGTGAATTAGAATCAAAGTAAGTGGATAAGGGAAAGATTTAAGGCACATTCTTATACAAGGGATTAGCTAGCATTACCTACACAGATATAACTATGGATTCAGGTAATCTGCCTAGGAATGCCTGAAAATAACTATCTTCATTAGTTCCATTTCACTGAGAAAGCAACAATAAAGCTGTGCTATTCACTTGTAGGCAAACCCAAACACTAGCAGGAGTGAATGTAATCACAGACCTGAACTTCGTATAATTTAGTTGCAGCTAAGATAATTCAGAGAACAGTCCAGCTTTGCACATAACTCAATCCTCTCAACCTTGGAACCATTCCTGTCTTAGAGTGACTACCTTCACTACTTTCTCGAAAGCTGCCTTGTCCTTCCTAAATGTGGTGCCCAAAATTTGACATCATAATACGGTTAAGACCAAACAAGTGTTCTATAAAGAATCCTTGATAATTTAACTCACTTAAGTTGGTACTCCATGCCTCAAAGTACTAGGATTAAATAGAGCTTTTTAAACACTTCCACAGCCCGTCAGACACATTAACTGATTTTTGTAGATGGGAACAAAATCAAATGGACAAAGTTATCAGTGAGAATAGTTTATTCAGAAGAGTTTCTTCAAACAATTTGTGTGGAACCAACCAGGGAAAGGGTTGTTTTAAGTATGGTAACATGCAATGAGACAGAATCAATTAATGATCTAATGGAGAAAGATGAGTGAACATTAATCAATTCAATTTCACTTTCAGTGTTAGGATGAGAAATCTGGGTCTGAGACTAATATCTTAAACTTGGTAAAGGCAATATAAAGTTATAAAAACAGAACTGGTTAAAGTAAATCAGAAAATGAGTTAAAATATATAAGAAGCAGTGAAAGATGTTTGAGGATATGTTTCATATCTGAAAGATAAACTACCCATGGCTGACTGAAAAAGTTATGATGGCATCACATTAAAAGAAAAGGCATATGCTGTTATAAAGATTTGTAGTGGACTAGAAAATTGGGAATTTCTGGGATTAATCAAAGGATGGTTTAAGAAAAGGAGAAATTAGCATAAGTCAAAGCTAACAATAAATGTAAAATTACACTGGAGGTGTAATAGAAAGGAAAAGCATTGATAAGGTACCTTGGGTAAGAACATAGAACAGTACAACCCAGGAACAGGCCCTTCGGCCCACCATGTTGTGCAGAACATAACGCTAAATTAAACTAATCCCTTCTGCCTGCCTTGATTCCTTCATTCCTTGCACATGCATGTGGTTATCTAAAAGTTTCTTAAACACCCCTATCGTATCTGCATCCACACCATCTCTGGCTGCACGTTCCAGACTTCTACAAAAACTTGCCCCTCACACCTCCATTGAACACTCCCTCTCTCACCTTAAATGCATGCCCCCACTAGTTTTAGACATCTCAACTCTGGGGAAAAAATATTCTGGCTGTCAACCCCATCAGTGCATCTCATAATTTTATAGATTTCTATCAAGTTCCCCTCAACCTCTGCCCTTCCAGAGAAAACAAATCAAGTTTTTTCTCACCTCTCCTTATACCCTCTAATCCAGGCAGCATCCTGGTAAACCTCTTCTGCATCCTCTCCAAAGCCCCCACATCCTTCCTGTAATGTGGGGACCGCAATACTCTAAATGAGGCTTAACCAAAGTCTTTTAAAGCTGCAACATGACATCCTGACTCTTGTACTCAGTTCCTTGACCAATAAAGTCAAGCATGCCATACCCCATCTTCATTACCCTATCTACTTGTGTGGCCACTTTCACGGAGCTATGGATTTGAACCCCAAGATCTCTCAGGGACCTGCCATTAACAGTATAGTTTACCTTAACATTGATTTGATAGAGGTTTATAAGATGATCAGAGGAATAGATAGAGTAGACAGTCAGAAACTTTTTCCCCGGGTACAACAGAGTGTTACAAGGGGACATAAATTTAAGGTGAAGGGTGGAAGGTATAGGGGAGATGTCAGGGGTGGGTTCTTTACCCAGAGAGTGGTGGGGGCATGGAATGCGCGGCCTGTGGGAGTGGTAGAGTCAGAATCTTTGGTGACCTTTAAGCGGCAATTGGATAGGTACATGGATGGGTGCTTAAGCTAGGACAAATGTTCAGCACAACATCGTGGGCCGAAGGGCCTGTTCTGTGCTGTATTGTTCTATGTTCTATTTGATCTCCAATGTGATCTCACACTTCCGGATTAAACTCCATTTGACATTTATTGGCCCATATCTGCAACTGATCTGTATCTCACTGTATCCTTTGACAACCTTCTGCACTATCCACATCTACACTGATCTTTGTATTGTCTGCAGATTTACTAACTCACCCATCTACATTTTCATCCAAGTCATTTATATATATCTCAAACAGCAGAGGTCCCAGTACGAATCCCTGCGGAACACCACTAGTCACAGACCTACAGCCTGAAAAACACCCTTCCACCACCATCCTCTGCCTTCTTTGGGCAAGCCCATTCTGAATCCATGCAGCCAAGTCACCATGGATCCCATGCATGCCGTGGTAAGTGGCAATTATAGGATGAAACTGGGCTATCATTGTTGGAAAACAACCAAATGGCTGAACATTTGAATATGCATTTTTTACCTATTAATCCTAAAAGAGACAAAAATCATCCTATGGTAGCAGAAAGTCTTAAGAATAAAAGGGAGGGTGAAGCTTAAAGTAATTATTGTCACAAGAGAGAAAAGCATAAGAAAAGCTGAAGGCTGATCAGACCTCTGGACCTGATAGGCTGCAATCAAAGGTGTTCAAGGTATTAGTGAAGAGATAGTGGATGAGTTGATTCTAATCTTCCAAAGTTTTGTCAGTTACAAAGCCATAGAGTCACAGAGATGTACAGCATGGAAACAGGCTCTTTGGTCCAACTCGTCCATACCGACCCGATATCCTGAATTAATCATGTCCCATGTGACATCATTTGGCCTGTATCCCTCTCAACCCTTCCTATTTTTATAGTTCTGGAAAGCTTTCAGGAGATTGAAGATCTAAAAATGTAGCATACCTATTCAAGGAGGAAAGGAGAGAGAAAACAGGAAACTATAAACCAGTTACCTCAACAGCTGTCATTGGGAAAGTAAGAATAATTATGTTTTTAATTTAAGAAATATATACACAGACTGAGGCTGAATTACACTACAGCTTACATTGGAAAGTTAATTAAAAAGTGCAGTAATCAGGGTAAGAATATGTAATCCATCAATCATATATTAACTAAAATAAGCAAACAAATTCAGCAGATAATGTAGAAGTGTTGAACTGGAGTTAAAAGAAGAAAATATCTATTTCCATAGCTAGACTTGCCTGGAACCAAGAAGCAATAGCTTGAAGGACACCATGCTGCATCAACCAAAGCTGACAGAGCAGGATTTTCACTTCCCTGGAGTGGTATGGGCAATAATAGAGTCATAGAGATGTATAGCACGGAAACAGACCCTTCGGTCCAACCTGTCCATGCCGACCAGATATCCCAACCCAATCTAGTCCCACCTTCCAGCGCCCGGCCCATATCCCTCCAAACCCTTCGTATTTATAATACCCAAATGCCTCTTAAATGTTGCAATTGTATCAGGCTCCACACATCCTCTGGCAGCTTATTCCATTCACGTACCACCCTCTGTGAGAAAAGGTCTCTTTTATATCTTTTCCCCTCACACCCTAAACCTATGTCTCTAGTTCTGGACTCCCGAACCCATGGAAAGACTTTGTCTATTTATCCTATCCATGCCCTTCATAATTTTATAAACCTCTATAAGGTCACCCCTCAGCCTCCGACGCTCCAGGGAAAACAGCCCCAGCCTGTTCAGCCTCTCCCTATAGCTCAACTCCCCCAACCCTGGCAACATCCTTGTAAATCTTTTCTGAACCCTTTCAAGTTTCACAACATCTTTCCGCTAGGAAGGAGACCAGAATTGCATGCAATATTCCAA